>NW_024705320.1:12317-54509 GCF_018977255.1 Callorhinchus milii | reverse complement strand
TCTATGCTATCAGTACGGCCTGGCTCTGCCCTGCTGCCAGCGCCTCAATTCTCGAACCCACTTGCAGGTTCCAGGGGACTCCAGATGGGGTCCTCCGTGATCGTACCTAGTTTCTCCTCTCTGCCAACACACCGTGCACACCCTCTGCCGGTGTGTACTGTCTATCCACCACAGTTGCCGCTGCTGTCCACCAGCTGGCGCTATTACATGTGAAGTATTCGGAATGACGGCAGAAAACCACTTGACGGTAGCACACTTTTTATTAAACCTTGTCTTCTCACGATAACACGTGTAGTCACTATTCCTCGCACTACACACTCCACTTGACACGTGTGGTCACCTTCTCACACTACACACTCCACTTGACACGTGTGGTCACTACTTCTCTCACTACACACTCCACTTGACACATGTGGTTTACTACGGCTCACACTACACACTCACGCTGCACGCTCACAGCCACTCCAGCCCCGTAGTGTCCGTGGAGCCTACAGGCCCACCCCAGCTTGGGCGTGGGTCACAACCTCTGGTCCGCGTGGGCCGGCCCTCACACGGACGTTCGGCCCCGGGTCCCAGGGTCCCGCCTCTGAGTCACACAGGGCCCCGGTCCTTACAAGGACAGCGGGACTAGGTGCCTCAGGGCCTATCTCTTCCTCCTCCGTCTTCAGTCTTCGCTGGTCACCAACTCCCCGTGCGCCTGTGCGCACCGCCTTATATAGCCTCCGCTCCCGGGAGACGGAGCGTATGCGGACCTCGACGTGAGCACCCCCCTTAGTTGACCAATCCCCACGCGCTGCCTCAGGATCCCTCGCTGTCAGCGCGCGTCACCGATACCCAGCAATCACCGCCTCATAACCCCTGACCGCCGCTGACCCCTGATCCTTCACCGTCAGCGCGCGTCACCAACACACATAGCCAATCACTATGCGCTGGCACACGATCCTTACCCCAGCGCGTATCACCACTACATCACCCCTCCCACATAGCTCGCAGCCGGCCCGGCTGTTAAACAACACAACAACAACAACAAAAACCCATTAAGCACGCACATTTGTGACAAGGCGACAATCGCGACAGGGCATCGCGTTAGTGTGGCGCAACCCCTTACGGTATGTGGTGAACTGATAGTCCTGGAGGACTTCCAACCACCGTGACAATTGGCCCGAGGGTTGGGCGACCCTCAATGAATACTGAAGCGCCGCGTGGTCCGTCCGGACCGTAAAGTGACGGCCATAGAGATACGGTCTAAATTGCTGTACAAAAAAAACAATAGCCAGCAACTCGCGACGGGTGACGCAGTAGCGCTGCTCCGCCGGCGACAAAACCCTGCTACCATAGGCGACCACCCTTTCGACTCCCCAACGACCTGTGAGAGCACCCCCCCAATGCCCGTGTTGCTAGCATCCGTGTCTAGCAAGAAGGGACTTGTAAAGTCAGGATAACGCAAGGGCGGGGCACCCACCAAGGCGTCCCGGAGGGAGCAGAACGCGGCCTCCTCCTCCGGTCCCCATCGGAACTTGACTCCTTTTGCCGTTAGAGCGTGCAAGGGTTTTGCAATGGTGGCGAAATGCTCAACGAATCGGCGGTAGTAAGAAGCAAAACCGATGAAACTGCGCACGTCCGAAACCGACGTGGGCGTTGGCCATGAACTGACACAGTTCGTCTTCGCGGGATCGGTAGAGATCCCCGAAGAATCGACAATGTGGCCCAAGTATCTCACGGACTTACGAAGAAGGTGGCATTTGGCCGGTTTAAACTTTAATTTAGCCGATCGCATCCGCAAGAACACCCCTCTCAATCGCTGGAGGTGTTCCTCAAACGTTTTACTGAAAACAATGACATCGTCTAGGTAAATCAAGCAAGTATCCCATTGCAAGCCCGACAAAACCAACTCCATAAGGCGCTGAAACGTCGCGGGAGCGGAGTGAAGTCCCATGGGTAACCGGTTAAACTGGAACAGGCCCCCTGGAGTCCGAAATGCTGTCTTAGGTCTAGACTCGTCGTCGAGTGGCAGCTGCCAGAATCCCGATAATAAATCAAGAGTAGAAAAATATCGCGCACCAGACAATGCATCGAGGGACTCGTCCATTCTGGGGAGCGGATACGCGTCAGCCACGGAGATTTTATTCAGGCGACGGAAATCTACGCAAAATCGCAAGGACCCGTCTTGCTTTTTAACCAGCACAATAGGTGCTCCCCAAGGACTGGAAGAAGGCGAAATAATGTCGGCCGCCAGCATATCGTTGACGGCCGACTGAACGTGTTCCTTCTCAGCAGGACTCAGCCGGAAGGGATTTAGCCTGACCGGTGCCGCATCGCCTGTTTCAATATGGTGGCGCAACAGGTCCGTGCACCCAATGTCATATTTATGCTTACTGAACACATCAGAAAATTCTATCAGCAACGCACGCAGCGCACCCAACTGTACCGTTGACAAATCGTTCGAGTCCGCGCACAGCGAATCGACCCATTCAAGGTCCTCCCTCGATGGATTGTTCTGCGTCGGGCTTGGATCAACATGCGCAACCAGGCGCTCTTCCGCAGGGACCCGTGCCGCGTGAGCTAGCACAGTGCCCTGCTGAATAACGGCCGGCCGCGAACCAGCGTTTAAAACCATCACGAACGGGTCCTTGTCAGCCCGAACCAAAGTGTGAGCCACCGACAAATCGAGACCCCCGACAGCCCTATTTGAAGGACCCAAAAGCATGCCCTGTTCCGAGGTCTCCCCAACCAATGGTTTCCTCAACCGGAGGGGAATTAACATCTGTGAACCCGGGGGCACGTGCACGGTCTGTGTCGCCAGCGCTTGTATCGTAGCGCACGCCGTCCGAATTTCGGTAGGATTCGTCAAAAATGAAATACGGCGACCCGATGGTAGCTCAATGCAACGCTGATCGATGAGAATTTTAATGGGCATTTTAGCCAAAAAATCTGTGCCCAACAGACAAGGAACCGCTAAGGAAGAAGAAACGAAAACGGGTCCCGACAATTTAATATCTCCAATGCAAATGGACGCCCTAATCTGGCCGACAATGCCCAACGAGCCCCCATTTGCCGCGTAAAATGGCACGTCCACCGGGAGCAGAGGTCGACATTGGACGGGGAGAATGTTGTAAATGAGGTCTGATATAATAGTCGCCGACGCCCCCGTGTCCACTAACACCCTGACCTCGACCCCGTCAATGAATCCCGTAACGACCGATGATCCCGCCGACGCAGCCACTATCCTGTGCCCCAACTCAGACCATTTAATGTCCCCTCGGTCCCGCACGAACCCCCCTCGCCGAACCGAATCCCCGATCCCTAACCGGCCTTCCTCCGCCGCAACGCGACGGCCCATGTGTGTCGTGCATGTAGGCCGAGCATGTGAAGTGCCGCGACTTGCCGGGGGTAGTAGGGATGACTTGGGGCCTTGGTCGTCGTCCAGCCGAGGTCCCATGGCGCGCTGACGTGGAGCGCGGCAACCGGACGCCACGTGGCCCCGGAGGCCGCAGTTGTAACACGTGATGAGGGACGTCGGAGGTCTCGGTTGCTCCAGCTTGCGGGCCGATCGCAGAGGCGAACGACCCCCGACCTCCAGTCCCCCGGTCGTCCCGCGGTGAACGCCTCCTCTCGTGGGCTGACGACTTGGGGCTCGGTGACCACCGGGCCCGGAGCTGAGGCCACGGCAGCAGTGCAGACGACCCCCTGTTTACGCTGGAGGACCTCGTGCGCCTGTATACTTGTTGCGACCCGCAAGAAGAAATATCGACCTCGTCGGCCGTGTTGATGGGGACCCCCAGGTCCTGCGCCAACTTGAGCAGTTGCTCCAAGACCATCGCGTCCTGGCCCTCCTCGTCCATACGAGGGAACGCGGCGTCGGCGAGAGCCAACAACGCCGTGCGGTAGGCGAGCGGTTCTCCGTGTCCGCCTTCCGTCGGGCGTAAAAGTGATGGCGACACGCCGAGGGAGGTCCGTAGACCTTGGCCATGAGACCCAGCGCAGCCTTAAGCGTGGAGCGGTCCGACCTCTGTGCGGACCTGAAGGCCGCGAGCGCGTCGTCGTCCAACATGGCAGGCAGTGCCCGCAGCGCCGTAGCGTCGGACCAGGCCGACATTTCCTGATGCGCCAGAAACCTGCGCTGGAATGCGCCCCAGTCCCCGCCTTCCGCCTTGAAGGCTGACAATGTGGGAAGGCGCTGCTGGAAATGAAGTCGTCCTCTGCCACGTGGTTCCTCTCCGCCGCACCGTCGGTCTGCAAGATGGCGGCCCCAATGGCGGGTGGCTGATGGCGGTCCGCAGCGCGCGTTGATGACGTAAGCGGGCGCGCTTGGAGAACCGCCGCCACGTGTTGCTCGCCGTTCCCGCCAAAAGATGTCCGCGCAGTTGAAATGGCGGGAATCGCCAAGTCATTTTGGCGGGAATCTGCGGGGCGACCCTGTTGAATGTCCGCCGACGTCCTCCGACGTGTCTGCCTCGCGGCGGCGAGCAGCAGCTCTGCCAGACGGGAGTGCGCCTCGCGGAGTACGGCATCGGTCCCCAGTCGCTCGTCCGGCGCCCTCGGCGGGTCCTGCGGCGTCGGCATTTCCTCGTCCTCTCCCCCGATGCCAGCTGGCCCGAGTCGTCAAGGTTATCCTCGCGGTCAATCCCGTGAGTCCGACGGGTCTTCCTTGTATCCATGCCTGGAAGACTGTTTCACTTCTGACGCCAGTTGAAGTATTCGGAATGACGGCAGGAAACCACTTGACGGGTAGCACACTTTTTATTAAACCTTGACTTGTCACGATACAACGTGTGGTCACTATTCCTCACACTACACACTTCACTTGACACGTGTGGTCACTATTCTCTCACTACACACTCCACTTGACACGTGTGGTTACTATGGCTCACACTACACACTCACACTGCATGCTCACAGCCTCCAGCCCCGTAGTGTCCGTGGAGCCTCAGGCCCACCCCAGCTTGGGCGTGGGTCACAACCTCTGGGTCCCGCGGGCCGGCCCTCACACGGACGTTCGGCCCCGGGTCCCAGGGTCCCGCCTCTGGTCACACAGGCCCCGGCCTTACAAGGACAGCGGGACTAGGTGCCGCAGGGCCCTATCTCTTCCTCCTCTTCAGTCTTCGCTGGTCACAACTCCCTGTGCGCCTGTGCGCACCGCCTTATATAGCCTCCGCTCCCGGGAGACGGAGCGTATGCGGACCTCGACGTGAGCATCCCCTTAGTTGACCAATCCCGCGCTGCCTCAGGATCCCATCGCTGTCAGCGCGCGTCACGATACCCAGCCAATCACCTCATAACCCCTGACCCCGCGCTGACCCCTGATCCTTCACCGTCAGCGCGCGTCACCAACACACACAGCCAATCACTACGCGCTGCACACGATCCTTACCCAGCGTGTATCACCACTACACATGTGTAATGACATGATGACAACCTGCTGGTTAGAAAAGGAGAAGCACGGGTACAGGCACCGCTAAAACAACATCCAATCCAAAAGGGAGAGGTATCTGGGCCAAAGGTAATTGGGCAGGGCTGGCCAGGATACTACGGGAACCCGCTCGTAGTTTCCACAATAGGGCGTGGCCAGAGGCAGAGCCTAGCCGGGCTTGTGGTGATATAAGAAGTAGCAGAGGAGGACTCAGGGTTCGTGTGTGGAGTCTTGGGTCCGAATGCATCGCTGCTCGCCGTCATCTCTCTCCGTCGTCCGGCCACGTGGAAGATCTCCTGCGGCTTCCATCACCATTCCCAGCACGCCGCCAGCCAACGGCGTGAAAGAGTGCGGACGGTGGAACCACGCCGAGTGATCGGCCGTGTGTGTGTAACCCATAGAGACGCTAACATCCAGTGTTGTACTCAGTGAGAGATAGGGTTGTCCTGTGTTGTGCCCGTATATGACTAAAATAAGTATCCTCTATACGAGGTGTCGCGGGAAGTCGCTCATTACATTGTATGTTCAACTCTTTTTGCACCGTACATAGCCAACCGCGCTAATCAGAGGTGCTGTGGAAAGACAACACACTATGGGTCTTTGTGTGAGTCTATGGCCTCTGTGTGGGAATCTACATACGTATTTACATTGAACTTCTTTCGCACCGTGGTAATCGGAGGCACGGAGGAAAGAACAATCAAGTATGGGTCTGTGTGAGTCTATGGGTCTCTCTATGTATGTGTTACATTGAACTTCTTTCGCACAGTACGTAGCCAACCGCAATAACCGGAGGACGTGGAAGGACGACAGCAGACATGATCATTCCAGGCTGCGCAATTGTTTTTATTGTGATGCTCATTTACCCACAAAATAATTTTATTTTAGGAGAATCCTGCCAAGTTTTCACAGTAGGGAGTAACGTGTAATCCCAATTGTAATTCCGGGGGGGGGGGGGGAACCCAAATAAGAACAAGGAGAGAACACGCAACAAACTACATGGAGAAAGGCACCTGCGTATGTAACCTAGGCCCTTCTTCCTGTGAGGCGCAAGGGTGACCACTGCGCCATCCTGCAGACCCGGCAATACCTACGTATGGTTTAACTTGGCCTGGTGGCAAGCGCTAATTCTATCATAGCAGCGAATGGAAATATAAAAATTACAGTAGTCCCTCAGTTCACGTTTTTTTTATACATTCACGAAAAAAACTAAGTTAACCGAAATCCATGTTAATCGAGTACAGGAATGACGTTGGCTGAGGGCATGGCTCAGCCCCACTTATGGGTGCTCGGATTGGCTGAAATAGGCGCCACTGCGTGCATAACATAAACATGGTACCGTTAGTCAACATGTTAAGTCAGTCTAGACCAGGGGTCGGCAACCAAAATAACAAGAAGAGCCATTTCTTTCCAATTCGCGTACAAAATTCAGTATTTCAAGAGCCGCAATGCATTGAGCACATACTGTACATACGTACATATCGTCAAGAAGCAGCCTGTAAAGAGCCGCATGCGGCTTCGGAGACGTAGGTTGCCGACCCCTGGTCTAGACCATGGGGGTCCCTATGGGAGGCGAAACATTCACAAAAAAACGTTAACCGACAGTCACCGTTAACCGAGGGACTATTGCATATAAAATGACAGTAGCTTCCAGCAGAAACGAATACAAAAGCCACGTTAATACATTAACGCTCTCTACGTGTGCACCAGCACGTGGATTAAAACATTTACAGCGTTCGTCGCAATATATCTCACTTAACTTAGCCTAAAGAAAGACGTGGAAATACAGTATATTAAAAAAACAGCGTTCACTACCACTGGCAGTATTGATATGTTAGGAACGTTAGTCCGAGTTCAGTAATTGGGCTCTCAAGCGAAGGCAGCCTTAGATGAAAATAACAAGTCTAAAAAGAATCGATGTGAATCTTAGGCTAAGGAACCCTTAGAAGGCCATTTGGGAAACCAAAGATAAATATGCCTGAATTCAAATTAAAGGGCACCACAGTGCAAGTTAAGGAAGGCAAAGTTTCAGGGTTCACAGGTAAATGGCGCTTAAGGCTGGGTTAGAAAAATTAAAGGAATGCCTTAGGCCATGTTAAGGCTCAATAAAACAAGTTAAAGAAAGACCTGAGCCAGGTAAAGGATCGTTGGGTAGCTATGGTGTTGTCACCTTGACGAGAAAACAACCTAGAACCTAATTCGTAGACAAGGGACGATCGTGGAAAAATCAGAACAGTGCATCCCTAACTCAGGCTGAGGTGAAAAGACCTATAAACAAGTGAAGGGATTGTACGGATGTATGCTGAACGTCTTTTGTACTGTACGTAGCCAACCATGCCAATCTGAAGTGTGGCGGGGGAAGGATCACAAACTAAACACAAAAGCAGTTCTAAAGATATGAGTTTTTCAATCTAGATGATGATTTAAAAGTGCATAGCTCCAGTGGCTTCCTAATATCAAAAGAGCGTTCCAGACGCCGCGGAATCGCATCTGAAAGAGCTGCGCATTGACGTGACCATCTTTGTTTGATGGATAGTCGGACAAGGAATTCATAATAGAAGTTAATAAGGGCTGTCTGGCCTAAATGTCCCTTAGTCTGAGGGGAAGCCATGAGCTGAAGATAAACCGTGCAAACATCCTGGACGTAACATCACATTCTTCAACGTGCTAATCACCGCAGCCCAACTACTTTGTCTTACAAAGTTTTCACGTTCCTAGCCCATTAGAAGCCATGATGGCCACATAAAGGCCTCAGCTCTAATGATTAACACAGGGCAGCCTATGAGCAGGGCCCGAGAGACCCTGCCCCAGCCCTCCCCCATTGCCTGGACACCAGCTCCCACACAGCAGGTTAGGGGATCTGGCATGCAAGGGCACGTGCTCGGCCTAAAAGAAAACGCAATGGGGCACAGCCCTGCAAATTGCATTCTCACACCGCTTCAGGCACAAGGACCTCCACTGGAGGCATTTGGCCTACTCTTCCATACCAGCCAGACAAAATGAAATCCCACGTAAAAAGACCTGCCAGTGGACTGTAGTGACCCATTTACACTGCTGGGTGCACAGAGGTGGTGGGGAGGTCGGATCTGAGAAGAATTTTTAAAACATTCTTTTAATTTTACCAGGTAAGGCCCCACTGAGCTGCTATGTCGTATCTCTTTTTCAGAAGTGACCATGGCTATCACAAATAATAGCTCAACGAAGTGGCTTATCATCATCATCGTGTGGAAATGTATAGCAGCCAAACACTTTACACGTGTGTTTCTAAAGGTGGCGGGAAAAAACTGGCGGACCCGGAGAAAAATCCACGCGACCACGGGGAGAGAGAAAGATGAAAAACTCCGAATATACAGCAGGCATCAGGGTCGGGATAAAATCCACAACTTCCTGTGTACACTGCGACCTATACTATTGCTTAGGGGGGTGCGTCGTGCGAGTTCACTCTTTTGCAAACGGGGCATAGACGACGCGTGTTTAAAGGGAGGTTTGTCTCTACCTCTTACAACCACTCAGCCCCTCACCGTTCTGGGGCAAACAGTTGCGGCTAAAAGTAGGAGAAACGCGCCAGGTGTTATTAAAAATATCTGGTCGGAAACTTATCTCGGATCTTTCACTACCGATCGATCTTTATCATGACAGTCCGTGATTGTCCACGGTTCGTCATGGTTAAGGGAGGCGAGCAGGCCCACGTTCAACCAGAGATCGGTGGGCTCGTTCATTCTCCGAGTGCTTTGTCGAATTGGGGTCTAACTTACAAATCCAAACAGCATGTACTCTAGAGGTTAATTACACGATCCTAACGATTGGGTCTAAAGCGTCCTTAAGTACTATCTGCTAATGAACCTTGGTATGCAATTTATGAGAGAAGTGCCTTTTGGTTTGTTCCCTGAACCCCTTACATAGCTGAGGGACCTTCACGAGCGAAAAAACCCCTCATACATTTAGACATATTTTTGGTACAGTACGAATGCGCTGTCACAACGCAAGTAGCCTTGTGGAACGAGCGCCTGGGGCGCCCCTGAAGTACATCGGTTGTTGTGTGGGACCATAACGACTTAGAGATCCATTTGTAAGTTGTGTTAGCAGGGCTTAGCAATCAGGTCACCGCGCAGCTCCTAAACATGACGAACTGCCTATTCGATCAAGTACCGGACGAGAGATCGAATTAATTGGGGCACTCCGTCCTGAAACACATTAAATCGCAGAAGGATAATAGATTTCATAAACGATATGCCAAGACCCTGGCATCTTGTCTTACTCCTTTCTGCCACAAGATAATATACATTGCAAAAGCGAGAGAACCCGCTAAAGAAGATCTTACGGGCGATAGAGAGTGGTTCTGTCAAGTGAGCACGAAGCTGCACTTATATGCAAGAGATGACTAGACGCTAGGCTGCCGTTGCAACGCTCAGAATACTCTGTCGGTACATACCACATGCCCATAGTATGATCGTTTCAAAAGGGCGGGAGCACTGCACCACAGTGTATCTCATTAAGGTGACTTTGTACAGTAGGGATCCAGATCTGTCCCGGAGAACCTATAACCGTACGAGTACCTTGTGAGTATGGTGACAATCAAGCCAGAAAACCGTACTAGCCGGAATCATTTCGTTACATCTGTGGTCCCGTGGGAACATCGCATTAAACGGCCACTTAGCGCACACCCAATAGTGCGATCACCATCCGACTTTATCACGCTCACTAGCGCGCTCGGTATTGTACCCTCCCAGAGCCAGGCTCCGGGCTTGATGAAATAGCGCGTAAGACCCTCGTCTGCTGTTCGAACTGCTATTAGTAGATGACGGTCGTATTGATCAAATCGCGCATGTTGTGGGTGAGTATTTGGCTTTGGTTCGTTACGTTGTTCAGCCAATAGTTCTAATCTCTGCTTAGAATGAAGATCCGCTCTCCGCTCAAGTTCATGTACCTTTAGCCACCTTCTAATTGCCGATCTAATGTGGTCGCGTTTCGTCGGTAATCAGATCGCTAATGATAGGCTTTAAATTCTACTCCCCCCGGAGTCATCCAGTTAGTACAGCGAGGGCAAGCCATCTGGTTTGGTACCTTGGGACCACTCGCTAGTTTGTGCAGTTTTAAGGCTGTGAGCAAATGATTCTTTGAAGTCATGCCGTCCTTGCGCCGTACCTTCAGAGTACAGGCTCTAAAGAATAAGCTTGCGACCCGCGTGGGTTTGATTGTCGCTCCTTAGCACAATTTTTACGCGATGCCCAGGAAGCTTACACCCAGAGAGTTAGAAGATGAGTTTGAAATTTAGACCTGACGGCGTATCGTTCCATCTTGTTAGGTCCGAGTTAGTGCGTCAATTGAGTAGAGTTTAGATGGTCTGCAATCTGTAAGGGTTAAAGCATACCTCTTGATAATCAGGTACGGAAATACTAGCTATTTTGAGACAGTACGGTCATTGTCGCGCTATAAACTCGCTGTCTTCCTGCCAGGCGTAAAGCACAGCCGTCGCAAACAGCCTCGTATAGCATGCCTTTTCATAGAGCGAATAATAATAATGATTTTTATACAGAATTCGATTTCCACATTTGTAAAGGCAGGCATCTAACAATAACCCGTACGTGTGTCACGCCACTCATGCCGCACACTTTGAGTGTGCTATTGTCATACAAACCAGACGCCCTTTGTAGTATATAAGCCTGTCGTCAAATCATAGTTACATCCAGCACAGAATGAATGTGCCTATGTTAAACTGCGTCTTAACATCAGCGCACAAGCATCCTGTCGATTAGCACGGCCCTGTACCCTCCACGAGTATATACATGGTTCTTCCCACCCTCTCATGGTGGGCTGCCATCACATTTTCAAGGAGAGACAAAGACGGCTGAAAATGCAGAATGCTATGCCTATGATGGCTCTATCTCGCGTATTTCACCAGTGTCGTTTATTTAAATGCAATGAGGATTGCCCTTATACATTTTGCGTACTACGTACTTCGCATCGTGGACTATTGGGGCTTATATAAATGAGATAAGCGGTGGGAGTGGATAGGACGAAATGGAAATTCGATCGGCATCCATCGAAAGCAGATTCGCTAATCAAAACCGCGGCTTTCAGTACTTACGGCTCCGTCCGTATTCCGGCTTATATCCTACGTCCGTATTGAGCTCATCGATATAGGACCTTTAGTGACTTGTAGGTACCAGTACACCCAATATTCCCAATTTCCATGACGTTGCTATGATGGATCTCTGATCTACGCCCCCGGCTATGCAGTAAGGGTAAGGAGAATGAAGCAGATTAGGACCGCACCCGTATAATCGAAGAAGGTGTTTTATTTGGGCTGAGCTAGCCTCCGAAACATTAGTGGTAATCAGAATGACGTTATGGGTCACTCTCAGTACAAAAGTATGAGCCCCCTTAGAAGATGGGCGCTATGACGGCGACCACTAGATCTGATCGTCTAACGTCCACCGGTCGGCGCGCTCGTTTGCCAAGGCGAGCCAATCCCTCTCCAGCGGGCCCAAGACGAAGATACTAGACTATACACGCCGGGCGGCGACTAACACGGCGTACACACATGTGTCGTGCCGACCGAGAATGCCGTCAAAATTCCATCCGCGCTGATGGTGGCGGAGCGCTATTCGCCAGCAAACTCCAGGTTCTTCCGAAAACTAGGCTCGCCATGCTTTCTAAACTCGTTCTTAGAGTACGCTATATACTGGACTGACATAAAGGGTGCCCCAGGACCCGCACGGAGTCGGACCCACCAATATATAGATTTTATCCTTCTCATCTGATATCTTCGGGTCTATCGGAATATACGTCGTGGAATGCTCATATACTTCCATTCGCAACCAGGTAGAGGGGCTTGACCTGTGACCACGAGGCGCCAGGGCTTCAGGTGTACGTGGAATTTAAGTCAGGTAGACAACTCGCCAAACCTGAATAGAGTTGTGATAGTCTTCATATCGGTCTCTGGAGTAAGAATGCGCACAGCGCCTAATGCATACACGTTTGTGGTGACTCTAGAAAGGGCCTTCACTTCCGACAGCGATACTGGATCAGGTCGAAAGCAGAGCCAGAAGTCTCCTTACGTTTAGGGTCAGATATGTCAGTGAAGCGAACGTATCCAATTCCGCTTTCATTAATTTTCCTTAGCTATAGCCTATACGCCCGGGAGACTGTGGCGTACCAGATAATCCGCGCCGTCGCAGAATGCCACTAGACTCGCCTCGCCCGGGCCCGCTAAGACTAATGTTAGGACCCGCTAGAACCGTGTTTGATTAACTGCCCGTTGTGACCGCTAATTAGTAGGTATGTTTCACTCCAATCCATTGAGGTAGTTTGTAGAATTCGGTAAGGACAAACACATCTAGACCGGATTGCGGGATAGTCCAACTTGCACCTTTTGCGGTATCGTTTCACAGGTCGTAAGACGGTTAGGGAAGGGTTTCTCTCCACAAAAATAACCATCGAATGCGCTATTTTTAATACTGGTGTTCTACGATAGTCCTGAACTAGACGGCAATGGTATATCTGGGTTACACCCATCAGGCGCCGACTAGGAGTACCCCTGGTTCCTACGTCCGAAAAGCAGCTTCAATCCGCGTTACAATTCGGTCCGATCTTAAGCCAAGCCTAGTTTCGAGTGACTGCAGTTCGTTCGTGATTGAAGACTGGAGCACCACGGGGCAAGTACCCACTCTCCAAGGACGCAAGTTATCCGTGTCTTTCACTGCGACCTGTCGTAATTAGTACGAGTCGGAAGAACTAGATAGCTAGTCAGCGTGGAGGGGTTGATGTCCTGTAACAGGGACTTTTATTGTGAAGGAGGTTGCATCCCTGCTCGGTTGGTTCATCGAGCTAGTTACCTAAAGAATAGCACATCCCACACCTAGCACACCAACTACCGTGGAGTATTCACACGCATCTACTTATTCAGTTGAGGACTGTTTAGTATGGTAAGAGAAGTCTGGATGGCGGACTTCAGAGGAAGCACCCGATGAGAGCCAGTTTAAGGCGGCAGCCCTAAGCGGAAGTGAAACATTCCCGCCGCAATTGTTCCCCGGAACCCGCCCGTATTCGCTTTACCACTCGCAATATGGTCTGGATTACCGAGGGACGCACGATATACCTAGTGCGTCAACAGGCGTACCTGTACCAATCATGCTAGGGGTAAATACAGCTCCGCATTCAATCCCTTTCCTGCCGTAGCCATGCCATCAGCCCTTGCCTGTTTGAAGTTTATATCCCACCCTGTCGGCGCGCGTCGCAAATCGGAGTTGGAACATGATTTTTAGCCGCGACCGTCAGTTTACAGCGATGGTAGGTGTGTGGTTCCAGGCAGATTACAGTGTACCCGGTACCGTTTCTTAAGGCAATTCCGATTTCCTTAGAGGTTGGTGAGGGGATAGTTATCCAGAATTCATAATGTTGGTTCCGAGCGCCGCCACCTTTAATATCGGGGACGTGCGTTGCCCTAACTATCCTTCCTGTCATTTCATAAGTCAGCTTATTCTGTCTCTGTGACTGATGACGCAATTGGCGTTTCACCTTATGGGCTACTTGACTCTCCGCGTACAACTTTAGTGAGCTGAAATATGGAGTAGGCAGAAACCGCACGGATTAGCTGGCCGTGGATGACTTCGCGGAGAAAAGTCGATCGGTTCCTGGGCCCCTGAAGTTCAACGTGTAGGTGTCCAGTAAAGCGATGACCGAACTGTTATCATAAATGGGCAAATTCGACAAAATTGAATCGTCCGCAAACAACACGACAGGTGGTGCGTTGGGCTACTTTCGTGTCTAGCTGCACTATGACAGTTGCGTGTTTAATGAGTTTTGGCCCCTTTTGTAACAGCTTGCGTCATCGGGGAGCACGCACCACGTTACAGAAAGGGATGACAAGCCCCCACTAGGAAAGTTTTTTTCCGCATCTACTAACGTCGACCCCTGTGACACAATAAATCTAACCGACAATGTAATGCGCCAGAAGGTTCAATAGTAGTAACTTTTGGGACGGTGAGAGGCCCTATAGCCTTTGGGGTGTATCATGTTCCTGCGTTTACCTACGAGAGACACCTAGCGTTCCTGCGAACTTCTTCGCTAGCGATCCGATCCGGGGTACGGCTGAAAGCCGGCTAACTGCACCATGAGTAGGAGCCCAGGAACGCCTCTTTCCCTGTCATAATTCATCCGATACAGACTAAAGTCACAGACCTTCTAGTCAGTTGGGCCGAGCATTATTGGGTTTAGCTAGGCGTTGTGTTGGGTAGGCCGCACGTCACGAGGCGTCTGTTTCAGCGAGTCTTCGGAAACTAGTCTAGTCTTACCAGAATTGATACGGCAGACTGTTAGTTTGTATGTGCTCTATTCCAGAAGAAAGACTGTAATCTATATCAATGCGTCTGTGAATTTGAAGAATCGTCAGCACGCAAAGCTAATGCTGCACGACACCTGTCGAGGGACAGTTCCCACTTAGGCTTCGCTAGTCTTACGAAAAATCCGTAAAGTGTTCTGTGCGTCTAAGCCAATGAACTCACTGACATGGCCGTTGATGATGAGTAGCTGCACGATGTTTAGCATCCGAATTGCATTCGCGGCGAAAGGGATTCGGAAACTTAAAGCCTGTATCTAAGAAATGCTTTATTTATAGAATTTATATCTAGAAGGTTTCTTTGGCTCAGAGCCGTTACCACCAAATTTAACCGCTACGACAGTGCTCGTGCTATTAGTTGAGGCAGAAGCGATAGTAGCCCCGGGCCCCCCACGTCGCTCTTGTAAACATGTTCGCCCGCATGTCAAGGCTGCCACTTAACGTTACATGACAATGGGATCATACTTCATGGCCCCAACGACATTTAAACAAGCCAAGGGATACGCGCGTATAGTCAACCCGTGTCCACCTATAGACTTCTACCGACCTGCGTGCCTCCGGAGATCGGGTAACTCAGCTGTATCTTTTCACGGTCAATGCGATTAGTCAGTGTGTATCACTGCCTTTTGTACAATTACACTTCTTTACCTACAACGTCTTCTGCTCAGGAGCTCGTTAAGACTTTTCCGTGAGATGTAGTTGTAAGCAGCTCGATCCCCACGTTGCGACGCATCGACCTGGGTTCCTAGTATTCGGTCGTAAACTAGCTTTCCATCTCTGGGCTATAGTCCGCGAGTTTATGCCTGCACTCCTCAGGGGACCTTACCCGTGACTCCGATCTGAATTGTTTCAGTCCTACCAGATGCCCTTAGCGGCAGTCGCCCCAGAATCTTTCCTTAATTACCTGTACGCTCGGGTCCTCAAGAGATCAATTTTCACGGGACGTATTGAGGGACCCGCCAGGGTCGCTGTTGGCAGGGCGGCAGCGCATTTGTATTTGGTAACCCCCGTGCTAGTCCTTTGATCCTCCTCGAAGCGCGTTACGTGACGCCTTCACGAACAGTCGTTACCGCGTAGCCTGTTTACTTGATGCATGACATGACCGGTTTGCACGAATGCGATGACCTGTTTTGCCTGACTTCAACGTGGGACCTTAGCCACCCCCGGTACAGCTCTTCATGGTCGACTCCCATGGCAATCTTATGATTCATCTCGGTGCCCCGAGAAAGTCAGTAGTTGTATCCTATTTGGGCCGGACTTAATGCATAGTTAATAAGAATGGGAATAGAATTGCCCCTGCTAAGTAATTGATTCTAGGACGTGTTGAGATCACACAGCAGCATTCATGTTAATTGTACCCGTCGTATTGCAAAGGCCCATCCTACCGCTAAAAGGGAAATCGCTACACGGCATCTCCTCTTGCTCCTTTTCTGTTGGAAGCAATGTGCATGCACACGGGCTCGAATAGGCCTCTGACGAACATGGGGGATTCAAAATTGTGGACGCAACGCGCCCAAACATATTTGTCGGCAAGCGTCCACCTCGAGAAGAGATTCGATATAGGCTACCGCTTTCCTCTGGACGTATTGCGGATAATCCACAAGACTATAAGATGCAATCCTCCTTCCCGAGGCTGGGACGACGGAAGCCTTACTGACTAGCTTCTTGGGGTGCATGTCTATTTAAAGCGACGAACCGTAGAATTGATCGTATGGGTGCTTGGTACATGTGATGTGCCATTCCCACCAGTCGCCGGAACTTTTCAACCGTTGGAGTGAAATACGTAAGAATTCAACGGAATGCTACACTATCTTTTATTCCCCTCGTAATACGGACGGAAGGTAGTTTTGCAATCAGACATTCCGAACGGCGGCCTAGGGGAGCTTGTGCTAGCGTACGACGCCTTCCTTAACAGCTGTTATTGCTGGGGATCTCTACTCGTGGTGCTAGCCATGGACCGAGGCAGACAGTATTCCTAAGCAAAGTGAAGGCTTCACGGAATCGTGGGTCAACACCCGATAGTTCCTTCAGAACGTCACTCTCAGGCATGTGTTTATGCTAGCCGTTTCATGAACTAGATCTAGAGTTGTACGTACGGAACAATCATGATTCTCTTATTCATGGCGCCGTGCTGTGTTGGGCTTTGTCGGTCGAAAAATCGGCATTTTAGAGCAATGGGGTATTGCTTTGTGTGTATTTTAAATATGATCTGGTCAACACGGTATCCGGTTGTACATGATAGCCTAGTCATCTTCGGGCTCGGAACCGCGCTGCTGGAATACACCCGAGAACAAGTAGGGCTTAATGTGTTTGAAATAGTGGGCCTCCATGTGGCTCCTATGGACTTTCTGTGGAAATTATACCAATTTGATACTGTGGTGCACATAAGTAGTTCCACTTGTCGAGACCCGTGTTCTATCGCCTAGTAAGGTACACTTACGAGAACAACCTTTTAAAAGCCTTCATTAAACCTCTCGGTTAGCATCCTTTAATTCAATTCCAGTTGATCGCGGACTTGTAAGCATTAGACCCTCTTCCCATACGGGATCTGCTTGCACTCTAAGACGCAATCCGAATTTTGGCTCATAGACTCTATACTCGACAGTCACCAGCGCCCAAGCCATTTTCTAGAGATATGTGCTCCTTCATGCACTAACCTCCGAAGCCTTAGAAAAACAAGTTTGGGACGCCTCACCATCTTATCCAAAAGACCCCGGACACGTTAACAGTAGCAATAGGTACTGGCCTCACCTCCTTTTACACGCGAGCCCACTTTGTAATTTAGAGGTCCATCCTATTCTCCGCCTGCAAGATAACCCTGCCGTCGGGGTATTCTACGCTTTGAGGGCAACAACGTCAAGGGTCGCACAGTAATGTACATATGTTGGACTGCGAGGCTTTGAGCCAACTCTGGCGTGGCGTAAACTCAGTGACTATTTATAATCGAGCTCCACATACCCGTTCTATTTAGACGCTTGCTGTTAAGTGGGTATTTAACCTTAATTGACCCCTGTCCTGAGTGCTCTAGACAGTTGGGCGCAGAACTCTACGACCTTTAAACGCCTGGGAAGCTATACGCCGCATTGGCCAGCATCCTGGATAACTAATGGAGCAGCGGCTGCGTCGATGCCGGTAATGGTCCGTTTGAAATCATTGCGGCCATCTATGCCTGGTAAGTCTCTACGGCCAGAGTTTCAAATACTACAAATATATCTGGAAGTTGGATGTATATGTCTATAGTAGGGATATTATTTGTCTGTTAGTTCCTAAGTGAATACTCCACACCAACGTGTCTACGCGTATATATATGCTACCATGATACGTGACATCATTCCGATCGTGGGTTGGGTTGCGACGAAGCCACGAGTTATCCAAAACACTGAATTGTACAGCCGAGGACTGCCACAGCTACAATATGTCGCGTTGCTCCGAAGCCTTAAAAATTAATTGCCACACCCCCGAAATTTATGCGGTCACCTAACTCCATCAGGTGATCGGCGAGGTCAGCCGCTCTTTTCACAAGCCGGCGGCGCAGCCGATAAAACGCCTTTTGTGGGAGAACGCGTGGCCTTGTGCAGACCTATTGGGTTCCGAACGATGACCTGAGACCGAAACGTCGCCATCATTGCCACCGTATAATTCTGACCATAGGTTACTATCTTTCACGTAGTCGTCTACGTTATCGCCCCGAGAGACACGGTCGTCATCTTACGGGATCCTCGACTAACATGACAATTAATACTCGGCAAATCCGTAACTTTTTAATGATGCTTGAATGCCGATGCAAGGAAAGAGGAGAGCCCGGTAGGTCATGGACAGTGGTATATCGATAGATCACAATTCCACTCTTGATATAGTATCACATCATACTCCTTGACGCTCATATCCGTTCCCTCTATCTGTGTACAACGGCCCCCTATCGACTTTTAATCTCATACCTATATTCGTTTAGGCGCGGTAGAGTACTGCGTTGGTAAATCCAAATGGTCTGGCACTACAGCTTTGGGATACCGGGTTCGTGGACGGAGGGAAATCTAGTAGAAAGCCCTTTAGGTTGAGCCACTTGTTGCACGACACTCCTGCGCACGCGGCTTTACACATGATCGCACCCCGCACTGCGCGTGTCGAAACTGAGTTCTAAGGGACGGGAACACTGCGCCAGGTACATCATTGTGCGTATGTGGCATGAAGCTTGGTCATCACGACGATAATATGGCATAGAGTTTACTGACGTAAATATCCATGTCGATTGAACCTTCTTAGGTCTAAGGCTGCCTATCGCCATAGGCTTTCTTGCATCTGTGTACTCACCGGTCAGAGATGGTTACGACATTCTAACCGCAAGGACCAAAAGGAAGCAAAGGAAGAGCGTAGAAATAATAGGGCGCGCTTGGTAACCTTGGTTCATGCCTTCCAGGCCTAACGGGAGAAAGTGATTCACCACTGTATATTTATGACAAATCCGTTTCATATCAATAATTAATAGGCGCAGCCCCTTCCGCACAAGGTTGGGGACCCTTATAGGGGAACCTTGTAACTAAGACAACCGGCTCCATCCATTAGTCATTTACCGGTCCGCACAGATGCTGCCACGGGCGACAAGCTAAGACTTGGGCCAACAGGGCGTTTCGTACAAGACCCATCCAACACGAAGGGTCTGCTTCTTTGCGTTGTAACATGTAAAGTTGGGAGATTAGTCGGCGATTTAACCATCTAATTTCACGGGGTAATCGAGCCCGTAACGATACCACCGTTCTATCACTCTGAGGCCTTAGTACGCACGCACCAAGAGCTGTAGCAAGACGTTACCGCTACAAATATAATAATTCTAGAGGCAATGGGTAAGTCCGGCTCCTCTCACTACGTGACTGCGTCCGGGCCACGATAGCGAGACTACGTATTCGTATGTATCGGAATAACGGCGACTCGTCAAATGGCTCCATGGAAAACTCATGATACGCCATATCCAGCCTCAAGTTGTCGCCACTTACGTAAAATTGTGCCGCCACCTCTCTGGCTATAACACCACTTCGGGGCCGGTCTTGAGAGGAATAGGGCGAAGCACAACTTCCAAACCACGCGTACTAGACTACGGGGGATCCGCTGAATCGACAGATGCTCAACTCCGGCGGGGCGAGAATAGGACGATGCCGTGGGACGACAGGCATACTGCTCCACTTCAGGACGATGGCCCCACGAGCCCCTAATACATCCTCGATTAAGTACTTAGAGGAGGTAGATAGTCGGATGACCTTGACATTATGCACCCGTTCCGGATCCACTTGCATATAAGACGCGGCTTAACGGGGTTGTTGTGCAGTATCTTAAATACTCCCCGGACAAAGTAACGGTCGTAGGTGATGACGTACGATACTGCGACCTGGGCTCGTCTTCTCGGGGTATGTAATCAAGCGCGTCGTTGAGTGTGTCTCCGTTCTGGTCGTGGTTACCACTTGTTAAAAGTATTAATGTAATTCGATACGAAGCCCCGAAACTATTCCGAGTCGCTAATGACGAAGGCCAAAGTTTAGAGCCTCACGGAAAGGTCCGATTGTTCCGCCTCGTCATGGGCACAGACTAAGGTAGGGCGTGAGTGCCCGGAATCATCGGCTTACCCCTGGCGGTGTCGTTACTATACAACGCGTCTGTTTTGAAGATCATCACCACCAGGATTGGCCGTCTGGCTAAGTTCACGTCCTCAGAGAGGGTGTATCTATATTCGATGAAGCGCCACTTATAATACCTCGCCGTCGTGAGGGATCATCAAAACGCTATCAACGGGAAGTAAATCCCAATACTCCAAATGGAGGGGGACAAGTCAGGGAACAGTATTAGGGGATTGTGTCTTTGGTTCTGATGGTGTTCACGGGCCCTACAGTGAAATTCGTCTCACGTGACGTAGTCGGGAACATCCCGAACTATACTCACTCGACTTCATACATATGCAGCTGTCAAGCGATCAACGCGGTTAGACCCTCTCGCGGTATATCCTTCGTAGGGGGCAGGAGCTGCGAGATGAATCAACTGGATAGATAATGATTTGGGATCCATTGGACACACTTTGTCTCCCATTATCACGCCTATTAATTAACACCAGTAATTCAATCGCGAGAAAGTACTTTAACCAGAAGTATTTGTCTCGTGATTCTAGGCTGTACTTGTCGGCAACTAGTGTTGGGCGGTTTCAGGTCCGTTAGATTTAAGTTTCGCCGCTGCCTGCACCTAATTGATAGTAATTCCCAGTGGGGGCCCGGTTAAGCCACCCAGGCTATTTCCGTATAATGAGAAATGTAGAAGTCGCGTGCGGTCCAATGTCTGAAATGTTATAGATTCATCTGGTATACAGTATTCGTTATGGAAATATGGCTCAAAGTTCCAACTGTCCACGGTATATACACAGCGGAGGTTTTTGAGGAATACGAATTCCCACGCTCAGGCCACTGTGACCGCCGGTAGACTTATGAATATGGCTAAGGCGATTTTGACTCGTTTGATTGGATCACATTTAGCTCATAAGATTGCCTCCCTCAGTAAGTGACTCCTCCATCGGCGGACAGCACGTCTCGAGCTTATTCATATGAATTGAGGTCATGATTTTGGGACTCAGCCTGTCGTGAGGAGGACTGGGCCAACAGAGCAACCAGCTTGCTAGAGTGAATGTGCAGTTTCTCACCGGTAGTTGCAATTCCAAAAGGCAGGCACTACCCCTTTCGCGAACCGATGGATGCCCATGAGCCTCCCGCCCTAGGTACGAGGAATCACAAGCGACTCGGTCGTGCGTTGAGAGTTTGTTACCATTATAGAATATCCCCCTGCGCGCTAAACTCTATTTCGACGAGCAATGACGCGCAGGTAGAGTTTTTGCGCTTGGTTTTGCTATGGATGGCCCCCGTTATTGTGAGTAGAGGCGGTGAGTCACTGCCCGTACCCCAGAAAGCAAATCCATCATAGCATAGTCGGATTAGGGCCTGCGGAAAGTACTAAACGAAGCTTAAGACTCCGCTGAAGTAAGGCTGCGGGGATCGAACAAACGTGACGGACATTCCATTTACATAAGCATAATGAACCCCGTGGGATGCCTCTACGGCATAAGGGCATGTCCGCGGGAGGGAGCACTTTGAAGCGATGCGTAACGTTACACAAAGGACCGCCTCTGAGATTCCTAAGATTTGTATATCCTATGGACGGAGGCAGAATAGCTTGTGTAATCGTGTTACAAAGTAGACTGGGGATACCTGGCCGCCTCCATAGTTTTCACCTTCTTAACCTCTTGCCTTGCTTCCCGTTAGTGAGAGTTCCTTACGACACACATTACCGGGTTTTCAGTTTCGTACAAATGGTGGCAAGAGTTATATTAAGCTAGTTAAACATTTTTATCATGGGGCGTAGGGTAATATCGCTATTAAGATGCTTAACACGTCTGAGCTAGAGTGTATCTCTCGTCCTCAGAGTTGCCGCGGCGTTAGTAACCGCGCGCGCGCATGTCGTCTTGTGGCTAAGCGTCCTGAAATTATTTACCGGTATGCGTATGCTGCTTGCGGACAGACATTTCGTGCACTTTAATAGAGGGGTTTTAAAGCAGGGAGGCATAGACTTGGCGTTTCTGGACGTACGCACTAAGTAACAGACGCCATTTGTATGCTGCATCCGACCCAGTCCTTACAATGCATCAAAATGCGATTCTAGGGCCTTCCGTGCTGCACTGGCCTCGGTCCCGTAGCGTCGTGGCGTCAGGTGTTACATAAGCCCGTTCCAGTGGGCGCCCATTACAGGGATCATAGCGAATGATCCGCAACTTTTTTCCTCTAGCGAGCAGCTATCTGTAGGTAAGTTGAATGTGCCAGTTCGGCAGTGAGTTCTCGATACATTTGGGTTCATGTGAGGCGAGCCTATTTTCCTAGTCGGGTGATTGTTCGCCTTCTGCCCACATCGCGACCCACAGAGCAACTGCCCCGTGAATCTCGCATGAGGAGGGAACGGAAGTACCGAGCCAAAAATTTATTATCTTATTGCTGTCAAGATCACCACGCCCGATTTGATTAGATCTCCACGGCATGGCTAGTTGTTAGTCCAGTCGGTGCACCCCGCTACAGCTGGAGACCGCTCTAAGTCGGGTCCCGTTTGTAGCGGACTTCGCTTTTCAGGGTCTCGATCGACTATCAGGTCAATATATGACAAACGCGTAATACTTTCATTAATTGATGGAGTAAAGATAATCTAATGTTCAACCACACAGATCTTGGGTGCGAAATGGTCCGAGAATGTCCCCGAAAGCCTTGGTGACGATGAATCTGGCGTCCTGACAAGGCGACAGCCCTGGACCTTGTCCTAACTCATCACCCGGCAAAGAAAATACACTGGCGAGCTGCCCGGTTCGTCCCTTCCCGACCCTTGAGCTGGAGGACCGAGGTAAACGCCTTACGACCCTCCGGCTGTACCGTTTCAGAGACTACCGTGGTTTATCTGACAACTTGTCAACGGCATCCAATCAGACTACTTGCGCCTGGTTGACAGGGATTCCCCTCTCGAGACGCGCATTCGAGAGCATACTTTTGCAACCTTAGACGCTCTCCCCTCTTCTGAGTTACCCACTTACTACACCTTTACGGCGTGAAACCATAATCAAAGTAGATCTATGTTGTGGTCATACCAACCATCAGGGGACTCATTTGTATATAGTCATGGTACATGTGGGAATGTGCATTTCGAACGAGGACGTGGTATCACGTCCACAAATATCTGAGGACGGATGGACCCTCAAAGTTATCAAGCAAGTTGAACTCTCGCGGAAAGTCAAAGCCGTGGCACACAACTTAACCGTGTGACGTTCCTCCAGTGCGAACCCTTACATTTTTTACTACCTTGAAGGAAGGACGGCGAAAAGTAGCCTCGGTGCCGGGCCGTCAACGGCAAGGGAGGTTATCATGCGGCAGGTTGGAAAAACGCGGGTACAGTTCGGCCCCATCATCCGATGAACTGCGATGAAGCACCACTTTCCAGTGGAACCTTATCTAGGCCAGTCAGACCTGCCCAAGTCGCCCGGTCCCGCGTCTTCTAGTGTACCATATTCTACTCGAGCGTCCTAGTAGTTATGTGACTCTCTAGTAAACCTCTTAGTCATCGAAACGACCATTATCCGCGGTGCGTCTCGTCATAGCTATGAGTTAAGTAGTGTGGGAACACCTTGCTCGGAACCTTCTTACTACCATCGTGAGAGCATAGACCTCAAAGCGGGTCAATTAAAGTCCTGTGGTTCGATTAACAATATTTTGGTTGGCATATCACCCCATGCTAGGTTATGGATATTAGCTTCAGACATGTAGAAAATGTTCCTGACGTGGGGCCTAATTACCGTCGGCGATATCTACCTGATATCACTGACTGTTGTAGCAGATCATCCTTGCATGAAAGTAATTCACGTGTGTTAACTTCCTGGTCTTCTTGCTTCCCTAACTCCGATTGTTTCATAAGCAAAAATTTGCTCACGCACGATAAATCGTCTAGGATCGAGCCCTAATCCCCATCAGGGGTTCGTAGGCCAGGTAAACTTCTTTTTTCTTGGTAAATGCGGGGGTTACGAGCCGATTTAGGGAGTGTTACCCCTGCATAAACTGAGAACTTCGCGGGAGGCATGATCAGAGTACCGTAGGTGCTGGTGTTCTGAGTATTAATGAATCTGGTTAAGAACCTAGAACCTTGCTACAAAACCTACATCAGCGAAACGGTCGCAATCAGGATAGTCCTCTGATGCCGGGGATCGTATATTCCATATCGTCGCGTTCGCTTCCTCTAATGCCTGTTTTTGCATGAAGTGGCCTGTCGCCGTTGCAAGTTATAGTTTCCTGACCCCCATAATGCTTTCAACCCAGCATTATTAGTCCTCCCCGTGTCAGCCTGAACAGATCAGACAAGCGTTTTTAGATACACGCAGACTAGTGCATTTGGAAAGAAACTCACGACTAGGACTGCGTCGCGCGCATAACTCGGCAGCTGACTCTTCCGCACGGTGCAGGAAACGGGGGTTATTCCATAAGGCGGCCGCGGATCGATCCCCTTAGATCTAGTGACTTTATCAGACCTGTGTCCCAGCCCCGATAACCTTGCGGGCTGGCTGGATCCCACCAGAATGTTTCACATTCCAACACCGTTTTCCCAAGACGTTCTACAAGGTACGTTACTTTTGGACTGTAGAGTTTATCCGACATCCAGGTTTTTAACAGTCCAAATGACGAGCGCTGATGATAAAAAGGTCTGAATATCTCCTGAGCTCTTCACCTGACCCCCGCTCTGCCGCGCATGAAATGCAAACATGCGTACTCTAAGACAGGCGCCCTACATTCAGACTTATTCGCTTGAACTATTTTCATCCCTAAAAAGACCCCTTTTACGAATGGGTAAATCACCAGGCTCCGACGGACCTAAATGAATGAGCGTAGCATGAAACTCTTTGCGATAATTTGCTCGCTTTCCAGGTCTCTAACAGCCTAACTCAGTAGTAAACATTTCCACTGTCTGCCACTTTTTACGGATCCGACACTTTACCACATACCCTAATGAAACTAGGTCAACCTTGTATTCTCCATTTCTCATAGTTTTATCGTGGTTCGCACCGGCACCCGTCGGGATTGCTCTCGTGCTAAATCAGTGTCTCCACCCTAGTAGCTGAGTTATGACGTGTAATCGGATGAGTTGGGGTCGCGACACTATTCCCAAGCATAGGACGTGAGGAAGCCACGGCATAGACGTGAATTCACGAGTTCTAGGACATGCTCCAAAATTTTACTTACTGTTGCTCTCCGCTACCGTAGTCGCCTGGTACACTGATGAAGCCAAAGGTGCGGTGTACCTATTTTCCCCCGTGAATTAATGCGTCCGTTTCCCTGTAGCGGGTACGGGGGCTGCTCCTGGGCCCATGACGATACGCTCAGCTAGTCCCAATTAGGATCAGTTCTAGAATTGTGAATCATAGACCTTAGTCAATGCAACTTGCCGTACCCATAGTTTCGGGGTGTACGAGCGTGCTTTCCCACCATGAAACTTTGGATCACCGTGTTAGTTACCCGAGGGCGGAGTGCCCAATGTCGAACGTGTTCGGACTGCGGAGTAGGTATAAACGCCATGGTACGCGTAGCGGTGAGACTAAATGGTGGGGGATAAAACAAGAATAGGGAGGCCTCTAGGTTTTAGACAGTGCAAGATTGTCTAGTAGTTCTGCTCTTATATACGACTTCCTGCTGGTAGGGTTAGCCTACATGAAACCGACAACGACGCCACCGCAGTCTCAAGCCCTAGTTGTGAATCTCAGTCTGGGAGGCAGGACGAGACACCCAGATGTGACCCGAAACACCCTAAACAAGGGCTGTGTGTGACCCCTTGCGGTTACGTTGGAGCCATTCACCGTCTCCCCGAAGCATTTACAGTAATGGATTTCCAAGAGAGCGCCCCAGCTGAAACGAACATGGAGGACAAAATGGGGATTAGAACAACTATAGGTGGGTAGTTAACTGGCCGGAGGGTTGAGCGCTACTAGCAAGTTCGGCCTCACGCAGGTTAGTAAGAAGAAGTCCAATTAGACCGTTTTGAAATGCCTGCCGTCGTACTGAAAGCTATTAATTACCGGTGGTCTTCAGACAGCTTAATAAATGGGTTAAAGGAAAGCTTCCATGCGGACACTAGGCTAGGCATACAGAGGGTTTCTCATTTATGGGTATCGGCAGCGCGTTGAATGGTACCGGTAGCTTACAGTTAGCGAGCATATGATCCGTGCTTAACTACAGGATAGTGATCAGACCCACGTCCCGCTTACCTAGGTAAAGTAGATGTCCCATCTATCACAGGAACTATGGGGTTCGTAGGTGCGGTAAACATGCTATGCCCTCGACGATTTCAGTCCATTCGTTAGTACATGTTCACATTTCACTCATCTCGATTCAAATACACCCGATCTTACGGGTGGCGAAAGACAACCCAACCTGCCCGTCTTAGGACCGTGTGAGTCTTATTTTGTGACTCGGAACTGCGCACCATATGCTGCGACTCTTGGGAAGCCTGTGCGGTTTCCGTCTGACGCGTTCGGTATCCCGATCGATAAAATCGTGTAAAGACCATCGGAGGGTGTACCCTTGTCAGGTTGGATATCAAAGTGCAAGGACACAAATCAGCTGCCGCTCGCTCCTGATATCGCTAATTTTCCACTTATTGTATTAGCATGAAAGCTTACGCCAGTACGCAGAGAAACCTTGTTTCAACTTTCGCCATGACTTATGCTCGTAGCAGGTACTTGACTCAGTAGTTCGTAGGTATTCTTCCCATATCGGCGATGCCAGGTGAAATATTGTGGCGTTTGACTCGTAGAACCGTTACCCTTAGCGCCTCCATTTTGAAATGAAAGAACCGGTTCCTTCCGTAGCTTACGTCTCTTGTACCATCTTGCGCGTCACTGCCCAAAAAATTGACTGTTATCGCCGCCCTTTTTCCTTCAGTATGGGTTGCGCCCAACCAGCCCAGATAAAACCTAGCAAGTGATATTAAACTGCGGGCATAGAGCAGTTGTCAGTCGACACTGGGACGGACCACTTGTAAGTAGATATGAAAGTCCCATATGTAACACGATCTTGCTTGGAATAGACGTTATTAGCATACGTTCAGTCAATGCAGGTCCTAAGTGTCGACAGATGTACGACGCGATTGGTAAAGCGTGGGCAACGTCCTTGTGGCCGCCCTTTCGAAACCACTCGGCGCCGGCCAGGATAGACTATTGTCCCAGAAACGCTAAGCGGTTCGGCATAATAGCTCATGCGGACATCGATCGCCATCAGAAGCTGAGGAGTAAAGTTTTTAAAATTGGTGTTGCTCGAGAGAGGGGGCTGTTAATAGCCCGACGTTACCACTTGCGAGTAAATGATTCGAGTAGGCCGTAAGTGAGTTATTCGGCTGCTGAGTTGGCGAAGTACCCAGCTTGACAACCTGTGTAACATGCTCCAGTTAGTTGTCTTTCCGTGCTACCGCTTTTGTACGCGCCATGTAGTGACCGCATTCGATCTTGTACAAAATTGAGTGTTTGTGCCGGCCAGTACTCGCATGAGACTAGCGGTAATCAGTTGAAGTGTGTCATGGGCCTCGCAAATTGAGCTCGTTATCGCTTTACATCGCTATGCGCCCTCCGGAGTAGGTGAGAGTCTTCGCATTAGGTCAGCATCTCTCAAACCCCGTGTTACCACCCGGCGTAAAAGTGAATGTGCTATACGGAGTGGTTCAAATGTTTGCGAGATTATTGGCCTCGGACTTTGGTATTCGGAGGCCATTGGTTTTGTAGGCTAGTTCTATCCGGCCGCTCCCAACCTCAGTTGCGTAGCTCCAAACTGGCGGTGTGTACTCGTTCAAGACGATCGCGTTCAACATCCAACGTTAGACCTGGGGTATATGATAACTACCATCATAAAGAATTGCATGGCGAGGAAGCCTCATTCCTGGTATTAAGCTTGCAAGGCTGGTAATATCCAGTTCATCGCAATCTCGAAAAGGAGGTGTGTCTCCTGAATACTAACTGTAAGTAGGACATCTTGAAACTTGTGGGCAACCAGTGGCCCCTCTGTATGTTCAAATTTCGTCTCCCCCACTACTGTTCGGAATAGACCTCCATTGGGATCATCAAATAATTATGTAGGGCTCGCATCTTCCTGAACGTGATGACCATTTACTTCGGTCTTATGTTTCAGGGACCTACGTCGTGTGCCGTGCCGACCTGCCGCCCAGTATCTTTGTCGGCAGAGGCCTTCCTCAATACTGCCATCGGATGCCGTTGTGATGTCCAGCTGCGCACCACTGTCTATGAATGGTCCCTTTGTATATTCCCTCTCGTGTGTCCTGAGACGATCGTATAAAGGAGTAGAGAATACTCAGTTTGGTAAAACCTAAGCAACCCTACTTCGAAAAACTGTACCGTCATACTCTGTGAAGCCGCTGTTATGCTTCCTTGCGTGTTTCATCAAGATGTGATAATTTCCTTGCCTAGTACGGTGTATAGAGCGAAAGTCGGCCAAACTTCCGCAGCGGCCAGTTCACTTAAAGGACAAATCTAGCCTAATGCGCATACTTGCCATCACAAAGCCTGGGTACCCTTATGCTTGATGTGCAGAAGGTCTACCTCCATAGTTTGTCTGTCTGGGCCGCGTAACCCCTAGTGCATAAGGCCCACAGTTCCACCTCACCCCAGAGTCGGTTAAACGTAATTAACCAAATCCTGAAGGGTGCCGGCCGCACTCCGACCGTAGTTCGCTCACTGGCGCACCTACACAGCGGCTTATCGGGGAACCTTGAGGCTTAGGTGACACTATCGCCTAATTTATACTGACACAGACAGAGGGCTCCGAGGCCTAAGTACGTACCTCGTATAGCTTCATGTTTTTGGGCCTAGTTCGGTTCACAACCTGCGAACGGTCATTACAATAGCATGTCTTATCCGGTGTCAGACGCATGTCTTTATATTCAAGCCCCACGCGGTGTTGATCTCGCTCGTACCCGCTTGCCATTGGTATACACCCAGCTAGCGATCTCCCCCCGCGGTTATGTGAAAATCCCCTCGCCGACCTACCCCTGTTGAGGGTCACTTTTGTAAAGGAGTGGATCAGGAGCTACGATAACGTGAGTACCCATGGCAATAAGATTTGACGGATCATTCGCCGCATACGAAATCTTTCGTGTTTATTGGTAACAGTAGTCAGTTGCGTCACCGACATTACAGTGTCGTGCCGTGTACATAGTACGATTCCACGCTTTCTAGTAGGTTAAGCTTGGGTCTGAGGGAGCCAAGGCGCTCGTAGACTGAATAGACCCAGGGTGATGTCCGTATGTCCGTAAATCGCGTCCCGTGGTGTACGTAGGCTTACGTTGAGGCTGACGTTAGCTATGATAGCTGTTCACAAATGTGCTACGCTGTGGGGAGTCGAGGATCACAATCAATGTTGCATGAAACACGTCCAGCATAATGTTCAAACAGAGCGGAGCGTGGAAGTTCCCTGCCAATTCCGAGCCCAGAATTATAATGCTTTGTGTTACCACGATCAGGTCATTCTACGTCTTCGGCTCATCCATGGGCGATGCTTTAATTGTTTATCGTGTACACTGTAGGACACCGCAGGGGTATAGCAACCACATCTAGTGTATATCGGTTAAGGCGCTCTATCCAGTGCGTTGACTGCCTTATACATATCATAACCATTCTGCGTCCCAAGGAGATGTAGGGACTGGAGGCATTACACTATGGCTTCAGATCAATCTACTTAATTCGGGAGAGCGTAGGCTGAAGCCCCCTTAAGCTACCTGTATCAAGTGGTCGCACAAGCTAAGGCAGGGGTAGTGCCTCAGCAACACCTAAGCGTGACTGTGGAGCTGCCGTAGTTGTTTCTTCTTGTTCAGTTCGAGGTGGGAGGTATATGCGGCAACTAGTTACTTGCATAGTCGCGCGACAAAAATGATAGAACTTAGGGGTACCATACGGAAATTATCCCAGTGGGAATCATAAAAGTTCGTCAACGCACGCGGAGTACGCGGTGACTCGGGCTATGAAGGGTTTCCTAAAAGACAGCATAAGCGTAGCCTGTACGTTGGACCCTGACGCGCACAAGATATACTGAACCAATGTCTCCACTTAAGTGATCGAAGAGCAAACTCCCTGCTAAGCGCGTTACAGCTTGAGGCCCAGTGGGCTAAATGGGTTTCCTTTCATCACCCTGTAGAATAGGTTTCTCTCACAAACGTCCCCACACTAACTCACGGAGGGTAGCTGAAGAACAAAATCGAAAGGGAGGCTCTTCCCTCTGCCTACCGTCTATTGCATCAGCCGCGATATATCGCCTTCTCAATGAGGTACCTCCTTCTGCGGACAACGCTCATCAAGCGGGCGGGCGAGAGCGTTACTCTACTCCTTTAGTAAGATTATTATGAGGTGTAGGTCCTTACCAGCTTCCCTCAAAGCTACCTAGGGAATGGTTGGCATCTTCTTAAGTGCTGAATGTGATGCTCCAGCAAATGTTGTTCACATTACCTCGTGCTGAGTGTATCGTTTTTTCCGGGCACTGTACAGAGGTCATTGTCGAAGCAATATTTCGTGGACTCGCCCATAGGCCGTCCAGTCGTTAGCACAACATACTGAAACTGTTAACATGCTCGTACGCAGCTAATACCAGGGGACTAAGTGGACAGTTCTATCCTCGCTCAGTCTAGGCACCAACTGTTCCATTTAGTATTAGCCCCCAGTACTGGTTGCTACCTAATATCTTTTTACATCGACTCTGCTACAGCACTATTCGGCCTTCGTGCCGGTTGACTTGTTGTGCCGAGACACTTCCCCGGGGACAGTAACACCTCGGAAAGCCACCAGCTCCTGCGGGCATAACCATTCCGAAAGCTGCAGACCGTGGTTTGCATGCGTGAAGTCTTATGGCCACGTATACCTCTGTAGCCTTGTGTTTTGTGACAGTACCAAAGCACCGGTCTTCCTTATCTTGATGTTACGGCCACTCGACCTCTAGTAGCGATCAAGGGTCATCACTAGCCGGTAGTCGTCTTGTGCCGCCTCCAAGACGGCCGGGGATCTCGCGACCGAATCTAAGTACAGATCGTTTATGCCGTTGCACTTAGCCCGTTCTAACAGTGTGGGGCTAATTAGTGAGACTGTGGATCAGGACGTCAGATTCAAGTATTCGGCTATATGGCGACTCATTTACACTTTTAAGAAGGGCCAGCTACGCCCGTAGAGATAACCGGAACCCTTAAATCATCGATCCTTACCTGTCTGACAGGTACCCCAACCAAACGAAAACTAGAGCAATTGTTCCCATGGCATACCAATGTAAAGTCTATTGCTCTCGCGGGCTATGCTAGTAAGTATGTGTTCTCTAGCTCCTTACTACTGCATCCTTGCCAATTGTTGTCTACTATTCAGCAGTACGTTAGACCGGTTCGGCCGGAGGTACACTATGCGTTCCGGCGCCCCACACACCGTAACTAACGGCTATACTTATTCGGCCGTATAACCTGCCTAATTGTCTGCAGGGGAGAGCTGTACACCCCGATGCGCCTGTCTATGCAGTTTAGATCCTATCAAGACGTAGGGCGCAGAGTAGGTGAGCACGTCGCCCGTGCGCCGATGTCACTTAAAATTTATCTTGGCCCACTTTTGTAGAAACCTGCTACCTCAAGATAACGTCGTGGAAGTGATAATAGCCGAATTAATCCCATCTTAGAGGTATCCTCTCTGCCTCAAGAGAGCACCTATTTTGCGGTTACTCATTTCAGAAAGGGATCGCAGCGTTGCGACCAACTATTGCTTCTTTGCCTCGTAACAGAACCCTTATGCTTCCGATGCATAGATGGCAACGCAAAGATAGGCCGCACGAGAAAATAGCTACCAAACCTTTGAAGCATGATAAAATTCCGTAGTCGCTGGACTCGCGAGAGACTTGACATAGATGGATACCTCTACCGCTTGGGAGCCCCCCTAAACCTGGACCGGACTATTGGGAAAAAGGAGAGGGTGGCCTCTTCCATTCTGTGGGCGGGTTGCGCGCGTCCTTCTAGATATGCTTACTGCGACCTACGGCTTGTACGGTGTCGACCTGGATCGTGCGGCTTGGGGGTGTTTAGTCGTCGCCATGTGACGGTCTATGGGATCCCTCGGCCCTGTTTCTCGAATTCTATATAACTGCGAGCCCGAGGCCCCTTTGATTGCTAATCCAGCAGGATAGATGTCTAAGCCACAACCTGTGAGAAACTCGGATTGATGCCTCGTGGGACCGTTAGGGGCCATATTAGTTTACTATTTCCAGGGCTACACTCATTGGTGCATTTGTGTTTTCTAGTGTACCTCTGCTGTCACGCCGCTTAGTCCAGACATGACTGTTCGCGGACACTGCGAAGGTAACTTCTAACAGCGCATCTACCCTCATCGACATAAACACGATGTGACATGAGATTGTTCACCGCTATGATTTCAACTCCGGTTAATCCTGATTAGAACGCAGAGTGTACCATGCGTGACCTGTAGACTTGTCGACGGATGACTGACATTTCTGGAAGACATAAAGAGTCCTTGCGTGGCCTCTCTCGCAACTTATGCCTACCACTCCCTTCAGGCGGCCCAGCGGGAGGGTTAGACGTCCATCTCTTTCTTGGCGTTTGCCGTCTTTCCTGCCACAAGGTGTCCCTTTTGGAGCCTGCCCACGGCTATGCTTCGGTGATACTTGTAGCGAGACGAGCGTGCTACTCCCGAGGTAGCTGTTCTATAGGGCTTGACATTGTGCAGCTCCAGCCCCTCTAGTGCGGATCCGGTCTTAGAAGTGCACTGATAGCACTTACACAGCCCACTGAGGACTTGCCCGGTTAGAGTCTTTGCTTAAAACGCGTCAGCACTGTCACATTCGGGATCCTTATCATGTTTCTGGTTGGATATACTTTATCGACTTTCACCTACGATCTGCTGTGAATTTTATCCCCCTACGCGACTGTTGTGAAGTCCGAGCCCAGAAAGATAGCGCGGACTGCCATATTGGCGGCCTTCCAGAGTCACCCTCCTAGCTAAAGAAATTCCTATCGAGCACGGTGCCTCTAGTGAGGGAAGTCAATGCTCACTTTACTCTGTTATCCTGCGAGCATGAATCCATTCGATTCGGTTTCGGGCAATGAACTATTAATGGAACGGCTTCGGTACCTAGTGTTTCTGGCGGTCGTTTTTAGATCGTTGAAAAGTAGTACATGTCGGAAAGTGGCTTCACAACCTAGGTACGACCAATAAATTACCGTCAGCAAAACAAAGCCACTATGCATGTGAGATCACACCTATACCCCCCAGCCACACCGTTGATTGAGACGATATACCCATTTTTTGACCAGGGAGTCGGGCTGACCGGATCCAGCTTTCGGAAAACTAATTGTTTTATGGTGACATTGTGCCTCTAGGCTGCGACTAAAACGTGTTACTCCGACTCAAGCGTGCATTCCCAGCCCCAAAAAACACCCAATTGTTAGTGGGAGAGTGTAGTGGACGGCGTGATTCAAGCACTAATCCTGACGAGTTACCTTTAACGACCGAGATCTGAGGAAGAAAGTGTTTATTCCTACATCGGAGAAGAGTGCAATTAGAATTGCCTGCGGGCACTCTCGATCAGAATCCTGGGACTAAGACCCATCACAAGTATGCATTGCGCTAGGACTCTGCGTAATGAAGTCAGGGACCGGAAGTTCCAGGCTTTAAGACAACATTCGGGTTATCCGGGCTTGCCATCGATAGACAAATTGAATGATACTGTATTAGCAACCACATTACGCGCCCGCGTGCATCGTCTTTTCCCTAAGAGTTTACTGGTTTTTCGCTCAAAGCTGCATGCAGATTAACGGTCCTGGCAAGTTTGGCACCCCCTGCCCGAACGCATCATTTAGTCCGTTGGTCATGTCGTCATTTGCGACAGTCAGAGTAAGACCGGGCTGGTCCTGAGAGAATGCGGGGCAGGTTGGCTATGCCTCCTACCCATGACACATACGCGACTTATTACCCTTAGTAGAATTTATGCATGGGTTGGGTCCCGATACCTAAAGGATTGCAGTGAGTTCCCGCATCCGTCGCCCAAGAGGTAATACCGGCGCTGTTCGTAAATGGAAGGACCTACATTTGGGAAAACCCCAGCGTATCTTACGCCTAAACGAGGTCATGTGGAAGAGACGAACGTGTTATCAGGTGGTTCACAGGGTCGGACCCCTGGTCGACTTCGCGGTCGCGGTCATCGTAAAGGCAAATCGCATGCTCAACCCGGAAACCATTGCTTGAAGCTCTCATCGTCGAGACTCCCTCGTAGAGCATGGTCATACAGGATGTGACGTAAAACTAGCTTTATTTACGACACAACGATCCACCCTTTAAGGATTTAAACTTCGTGGCGATCGAATGTGTCCTAACTCCTGATGTTCTTTTTGCGATAAGCTGGACAAACCAGCATACGAGAACGTGTAGCATCATCAGCTGTCGCTCCGCTGTGATCCCTCCGAGCTATGAGGATGCACTTAACATAAGCGCGGGAAATGTCGTCGTCGCTGGGGTAGGCAACGGTGCAGCCGCGGCACTTGTTGGACTTTAGGCGTACACCAATGCACAGCTAGATGTCAACCAGCCGAAATAGAACTTACGAGCGAAAAATAGTCGGAGATGGATGGTTCGATTCGCTAGAACCCCGTGTCGCGTGGCTAGAGCTGCCACTGTCCACTAGGGTCTGGAGCCTTCCATCACGCTGAATCACACTCCACTATCACTGGGAACAGAAGATTTTTCTCTTTGCTCCCTAAATCTCCTTTTGCTTAGTCGACAGTAAGTTGCAATTGTACGACTATATCACGCCCCGCATTGGCAAAGGTAGCTAGGAGGTCAAGCACCTAGTGTCTGGTGTGAAAGCTATGAAAAGTCAGGGGCGCAGGTATAGATTAATAACGCCGCTAAGACACCGGCACCCATTGGCTCACATATCATATCCAACGGTGTCAACCCTCCTAGAAGGGGTTTCCTGTCTATTAAGACGGAAGATTTCCCCGGGTTGTGATGGCGTTTTCATTGACTCGATTCCCGATTATTGGCTCAACTGTTTCACGCACTTTCTACCGTGCGACCATGTCGGGCATTGTTTTCCCGGTCCTCGTTAGTCACTTGCAGGGACCCAATACTCAGTCGGTGCCGTCTCGATCGTCGTGATTAACGCAGCTTCAGCTAACTCTATTCTGGTACTGGCTGCGACGGCTCCGGTACGGACATAGAACAAGCAGCTCACCCTCGCACCCCCAGCATATCCAGGGGCGCCCGGTCACGCGTAGTGACGATCCAGATAATTACCCTCGCTGACGCCTACTCCCGCGATGACAGACACCCATTACGGGTAGAACCTCGAGTAATAGAGATTATATGTTTTAATGAAATGTTCTTCCAGCGCTAGACGCCTAATCAAAATGTCAGTACCAATAAATACAGACTCGGTGAGTGCGGTTCTTTTTCTAGTGGCACTACTCGCATATTAGTAGAATTTTGCTACACATCGGATAGTTATATGCCTATTGCGCTCGAGCAGAAATCATAAGGAGCGCTAGTCGCACCTACGATAGTCCTATTGTATGTGCATGAAGCTGCTCATGAATTCAACTATATATTCAGATGTTTATGCGTCGCATAACGTGAAATCCACGTGTTGTTCGTCGAATTCTCAAGTATAGAGCTTGGGGTTCCACTAGTATTGCATACTATGGCGCAGTACGTCAGACTCCGCCTCGTGAAAGCAACTCTCGACGGGTCCACTCCGCTTTAACATGATCGCCCTTGTGAACGGCGTGAAGATGTTTCATCCGATACGTTCCCCCCAGCAGTGGTATTTCCGGCTTTCTTTCTGGTAATTATCCGCCGTTCATGCATATCGAGAGTTTTAAGGTGGGTGAAGGATATTGTACGGATGCAGTAACACGCAAGTACGGCTAGAGCCTATTCGGATCAACAAGTAGGGTCTACATTGCCGGACACTTCTCCTCGACCCACTCAGATGTTGGAAGCCTTCATGGCTGGCCCACAACATTGTCCAAGCAAAAGATATGACGTGTCTATGAAGGGGCAGGGAGCAGTTGAGGCTGGTCACCCTAAAAGGCAGAAGAATATCTGCATGCCACCAGTGTGGTTGCTCTCGACCTGACCCCGATTTTTTAAATCCCGTGAGCAGTCTTTAGACCGACATTGGCGAACTGCGCCGTTTGCTTTGGAGTTTGTCTCTAGGGGAAACTCATTCATAACTCGTTAGGGGACAATATCGTTTCGGCTCTACGCTAGACGGTTTGACACCTTTCTTTCGGCGCAGCCCCATTCGGATGCGTATCAAATGCGTCATTACCCCTTGTATGACGCACCAAATTCTAAGCGTTCATTCTTGCCTTCACTATGTGATACTTGATCGACCACGTTAAAAAAAAAATTCCCCCTACATTCGGTGTTATAATCAAGAGCTATGATTAACATCTTCATTCAAGGCAGTCGGACTCAGTCCAACTAATCTGTGAAGTAAATTTCCCCGCGGTCGCTCAGTTCCTTTGAAGACCCGCGAGCCTCCCCACGATATCCATCTCAAGAGAATACTTGTAAGTAAAGTCCCTGAATGCTAAAGCTTCTAAGGCAAACAGTTTGAACGGGATACGACGCCGCCGCAAGTGACAGCTAAGCGAGTCACCCTATGTAGGTACAAGCAATTATTTACACACACGGCAGCTTCAAATCTGCAGGAAACGTTCTGCTGCCCAGGTAACTGTTGTCGGCGGTGCCACGGCTTAGCGTCCGTCCATCCTGTGTGGCGACCCGATGCCGTGGAGCGCGACTTCCCTGTAAACTGCGTGTTCGTCTCCAGACTGAATGTAGCCCCAATATCCCAGATGTAAGGCTCTTAGCAACCTCCTAATCCGTACCCTCATGTGACGAAGTAAGCGTAGTAATAGAAGTTACTAAGTTGTATCGAGTGCCCTGATGGCATCCTTGGAATCAGATCAAACCTCGTTCATTGGATAAGCCCGTTCCCGTACATGAGACTTAGGACTGTCGGTGATAGGTTACTCCGCTACGCCTCTTAGGGCAATGAATATGGAAAGTCGAATCTAGGGTATCGGTGCTTAAATCATAAGACTAACGACTCGGAATGTACAGTGAGGGGTTGTTTCTGCAGTTTTATCGCATGTATCGATCAGAGTATAAGTTAACGGGATCGTCCCTGCCTACCAACCACTTGTCCTTTGTTGTGACGCCCTAGAAAACGCTAATCTTTCCTGAAACCTCGGGCGTGCCCGAGGTAGCTGTGTGTCCGGATATTAGGTCATCAAAACTGACCTCTTCGCTCTGAGCAGCTGATACATCAGCCCTACACTACCTCGTAAAGCAGGTCTAAGTTAACGTCAATTTTACGGACTCCCTGAGTTGGGTTCGTAGACTCTTCGGAACGGGTTGTCATTTTCGCTTTTTTACGTTCGTGCATGTCTTTGAACTGACGAATCGGATGGGTCGTTCCAGATCCGGCGTTTACTGAAAGGCACACACGTCGCACGGAGCGTTGTCGAGCGGGTTCGATACGACTTAAAGCCGTAGTGTGCAGCCTTACGGGGCATGAAAAAGTGAATGAAAAAACTAATGGGAACCCCGTCGCGTCGCTTATGAGCTCCGCGCAATGAACGCACAAATCCTGCGCTGTTCGCTTACAAGCAAATTGCGTCGGGTTCATGCAACTAAGTCTGCTGCCGGACGGCGCCGTGGGTTGAGCAAAACTCCTCTCTTTATACAGGGATCTTCCGGCAGGACTACATGCCTGGTGCGGGGGCGGTTAGCTTTTGACCTAGGCTCGCATCAGAACAGTGAGTCCCCCGCACGCGTCTACGAGGCAAGGCACATCACGCGGTCAACATCGCACTCAGGTTCACAGAGTACGCTCTTGTTCTTAGTCAGATCCATCTTGGGTTACGCCACAACCGCTACGCTACTCTTCTAGTAGTGACCCAATTGACATGGATCCGACTCCGACACCTTCCGCCCTCCGGCGGAACCCACAGCTTCTATCAGAATTAGGAGCATCTATCTTATGCGGAGCTTCGAGGGCGCCCGATGTCTCCTGGAAGACCTCGTTGACCCTTAGGCGTGTGTTAACCGTGGCGGATTTAGTATGTAGCTTCTTGGGTAATTATCGTCTCCTGAAGATAGTGACCCTACGCGCATTGCAAACACTGACACGGAGATGGCTATATGCGCTCGGAAGTCAAGCGACTTTACACCAACAATGTGGTATGCTTACCGCTAGTGTAGACCACTTTTTGCTTCCTCCTCCCCATCCACGTTAAACTACAGCCGAGTATCAGAACGAATATTAGGGCGAGTCGGAGCCGCATCCATAAACTGAACGTAAACACTCCCTAACTTCTGGTGGTGTATCTCTCTCATGTACCGTGGATTTGGCTAGGTACTACCCCATCCTTCTCCGCATTGCTATGCCCTCCACTGTTAAAGGTTCATCCTTATGCCTTCTACCCAGCCGATCCATTTCGGGGGATGCTACACCAGCATCCAATTGTAAGTTCTATCGTTTACTGAACCTGCCACGTTATCTACTGTTAGTCAAAGTGCCGCCCAGTCCGCTGATCCACAGAAGCAGTACAACTTGGACCTTGAGACGCACCAAAACCACCGGAGAACCTCGTATTTGGGCGAGTATCCCTCATTGTCATGGGAATGTGGAATTGCCTATTTTGGGTCACTACTCGTATCGAACTGCGTGCTTAACTAGTGACTAGCGCTAGAACGACTTTGCTCTGCATGCTCAAGCGTCTATGGATTAGTCGCTGTTGTTGTCGAGAATGGCCTGCGGCAAGTGCCATGGCAACTTCCCTTCGCTGCCATTTTTCCGCGGTTGCGTGCATAACTGTCCGTGCGCGTGGACGATAACGCTTCCCGTCTCCAGTCTGTTGAATGTTTGGTGCCGCCATTAACGATTAGATAGCCTCCAATCACAGGCTCGGACATGACGCACCAATAGCTACTTCGATTCACCCCCTGATTATACGTACAATCGAAAGGTAATATGAGTAGCACGTGGACCTCCCATATTCAGCGGCAGTCACACTTCGAGATCGCAATGTGATAAAGGCAGCATACTACTGCCCTAGCTCCCAATAACGCACGCGGCTGTCGCTTGGACTCTACACCAAACGGACAAGTCAATTCCGGATTTGAGCGTGATCTACGATTAAGTACGTCTCTGTGACCGCGAGCCCTTTCTGTTATCAAGCCAATCAATGTTCCAATGGCTGATAACTCCCCACAAACGCGAGCATCGCGGGACCATGATTGTAAGTGAGCAACACGTCGGTTCCCCGACACGCGGGTGCAGTGTCACTATACGGGCTGGTACGAGTGTAAAGGGCTCCCTACAGCCGGTCTCATACACGCTATCTCCATCGACGACGATACTGTTACGTGGGCGCACTGGAGCTACTACATCAAAGGCGCTAGTCAAACTAGGCCCGTATACGGGACTGCTCGTAATAGCACGGTGGCTATTGCAAAGCTAGCGAGCGCCAAGGCGTGAAATATAGTCCCGGTCCACTGTATGACATCATGCTGTTCAGTGACTGTGGTTACTTTCCCCTTGCGGAGCCGCGTCACTACCGTATACTTTTGAGCCATCCGTCTAGAGCAATACCCCTAGAGCCAAACCTTTGATGGGTTAGATCGTTAAAACTTATATTCCAGAGATTCTCCTAACGTTTGAGTATTGAACTATAACTGAAGCACGGGCTGTGTAGCATGTAGTATTATCCTTTCACACCAATCAATCACCAGACACCCGATGGCTTCCACAGGTTCCGCGTTCTAAAAATCGTGCAAGCGCTCCCTCCTATAACAAAATGCCTTGGTACAGGAAACCTTCCCCCAAGGTATGACCAGTAGGGCCAATTTCACCAACGTCTATGGATTGTCTCCCATGCCCATAAGACTTAGTAGTTCTAAAGTCTAATATTTTGAATAACCGCCGATTTTGTGGTCAACCTTGTCGAAAATACTGACATGGCCGTAGTCCGCAAGGTGTAGAAGTCGAAAATTCGTACTCGCGAGGGAACACCGAGTAAGATCCCCTGAACGTCCTAGTTCTCACTTTCCGCTATTTTGGGAACCCAATAAGGGGACCTTAACTCTGGATTTAGTAATGAACATCTGGTTTTGCGAGAGAGGCCGGATTCGGATCCTATAGAAATAAGTTTAAAATATCATATACCAGTCGAGAGCCAATGGGTGGCAGCGGACAGGCGTCTCCATAGCTCAGCTCAGTTAAGAATCTCTATAAGACTGCCGCCTCCATATACCGCAACGAGAATATGCGACCGTACTAAGGGAACTCGCTTAACTTTTTTACATCATGTTCACACGAGCACTAGTGGTGCCTCTCACTAGAGTACTATCGGCAATGGATGGGTGAGGATGTCTGACACTTGGAACTCGGCAAGCTTCTACCATCGATGAATCAGTGACTTGAACCACACGGTCTAAGAAGCGCTTAAGACAAAGCTTTCACACTTAAAAGGCGCTTTTCGTTCCTTTAGACGGGCTGAAACGACAGGAGAACCGTTGAAGACGGTCTATCCCCATGGAATAGTGGACACTGCGTCAGCTGTGTAAGGACGACCAAAGTAAGGTTATACAAGCTCCTAAAGTGTAGCCAGATATATGCGGAAACCTTTCTCCGGCTTATGTAGTTCACATTTATCGGATGAAAATGTACTCTCATTAAACACAGAGTGCAGCGCGATGTGATGTACTCGGTCTCCCCACCACGCGTCTAGTTTTTACGTGTGTTGTGATAACTCCGGGACTATCATAGATCAAGACTTTAGTGCGTTCTAACAGATGCGCCTACTCGGGTACATACGCTACGACGGACATCCGTCAAAAATCGCTACTCAGTGTGGATGCCTGTGACTGCGACCCATGAAAGAGAAGCATAAAACCGCCGAAAACTATAGATGGATACAGGGTACGGGATAGGCTACGGGCCCCTTAACTCTCTTTTTCAACGGGGTCTGGCGCGTCGGGCACTCGCCCAATCGCCTTATTAAAGTTTCGGTAATGTAAACGTTTTCCATCTCGGTCTCTCCTCCTAGAACAAAATTGTACCCTAAGATAGACCTATGTTGGCGGTAGTCCATGCATGTCAGACCATCAACACGACTTGAGCAACCAATGAGGCAGTTCTTTGTCGGCAGGTTTAAGATGTTGCGCATCATCCGTTGAATCGGCAAGTTAGTTCACTAACATGAAGTCGTGAACCACTTAAAACTAGATCAGTTCATGCTGTTATCCTGTCTTATACTCTCCGAACGTTTCGGCCAGGTTGTCCTTCTCTCATGGTAAACGAGGCGGTATATTGTTCGGGTACGCGTTCAAACTAGCATTCAAGGTTATAAGCTATGTCTCCTCGCCACATATAGGTTCTGATCTCATGGTTATTAAGTATAGTGACCAATGGACCGCACAGGGGTGGCACACGTTGGCTTGTCAGTTCGATTTTAGACAATGGACGAGGCCTTTGTCCAGCACCAGGTTTCCCTCCTTCAATGAGTTGGCTCGCTGTTAAATATTGAAATATAGCCCGGTAGCATAATGAGATACATGGAGCAACACGCAATTTCCTGGCTTTACTCAAATTTATGATAGTAGCTTTAATGATGAGCTTAGTTCAGCTAAGTGATCGGGCAATGTACTAGGGATTAGTGTTTGATCTGACAGGCATAACCATGCGTACAGCTAAACAGCCTTAGGGTACGACTGAATACTCCGTCCTGATCGTTAAAGATGTCGGTAAGAGGGGAGCGAGTGGGGAGGGCATTTTCCTTAGCGCCGTTATGA
>NW_024705320.1:0-12287 GCF_018977255.1 Callorhinchus milii | reverse complement strand
TGGTCTTGAGAGGCTCCTCAACAGGATCGTGTTTGAGTTCACTGGCAATGTGTTCCTGGTCGGAAATGCATTGGGCTCTATGGTATAGAGTCTTGATGAGGGAATTCTTCTGGGATGGATGGTGGTGGGAATCCGGTTTTAGGTAAGCATCCGTATGGGTGGCTTTCCTGTAGACAGAATGGCTCATTGAACCATCAGGTCTCCTTTTAATTAGGACATCCAAAAAGGGTAGCTTGCCATCTTTTTCGACTTCCATGGTGAATCTGATGGCTGGGTGTATGGAATTGATGTGGTCGAGAAATTGGTCTAGAGCAGGCCGGCCATGTGGCCAGATGACAAAAGTGTCATCTACGTACCTCTTCCATAAGGTCGGGCGTAGAGTGGCAGTCTGGATGGCGTCAGTCTCAAATTTCTCCATGAAGACGTTGGCTACAACTGGAGATAAGGGGGAGCCCATTGGGGTGCCCTCAGTTTGCTTGTAGAAAGTTCCATTCCAGGTGAAGTATGTATTGGTTAAGCAGTGTCTCACCAGGGGGGGACACTGCTTAACCAATACATACTTCACGGATGCTTATCTAAAATCGGATTCCCACCACCATCCATCCCAGAAGAATTCCCTCATCAAGACTCTATACCATAGAGCCCAATGCATTTCCGACCAGGAACACATTGCCAGTGAACTCAAACACGTACGCCAAGCTCTTAAGGCTAATGGTTACTCCCGACTACACAATCCGCAAGGCCATCACTCCAACCATCAAGAAGGATCCTGTTGAGGAGCCTCTCAAGACCATCACCTTACCCTACATTGCTGGGGTCACAAAAAAGATCTCCAAATCCTGATAAAACACAAGATCCAGGTCCGATTCAACACAGTACATAAATCCGTGATCTGGTCCCGTCTGTAAAAGATGTGGTTCCAGACATACAGTACCCTGGCGTCTACAAACTAAGTTGCCTGTGTGGTAGCAGTTACATTGGAGAAACCAAACGACATGTCTCTGACCGCACCCGTGAACATTAAGCAGACTTGAAACACGGTAGGACAAACACCTCAGCCGTGGCAGATCACTGTTACATTCAGTGGGTTAACATGATATTGACTTCTCCAAGACAGAGGTTCTCTGCAAGCCATCTGGCTACCATGAGAGATTCGTTCACGAGGCAATCCACATATACAAACACAGAGACAATTTCAACCGAGAAGATGGATTCCGGCTTAGCAATCATTGGAAGGACGTAATAAACCATTTCGGATCTTAACTGATTGTGTCCACGTTTACGGTGACTTTCGGGCCGCGTTCCACTCGCTGACATTGACTATATATCTTGTATTCTCCGCGGGGAGTGGGTTCTTTGCTCCGCTGCGGGCTTCCTGTCACCACTCCCATTGACATATTTCGTTGCTTCCTCTTGGTTGCCTTTCACGCGACGGTCAGTGGTATAGTGTATAGCATATTATATAATAATAAACAGTATTAAAGTGTAATGTTAATACAATGTATAAGGTATATATAGTATTGTATTTGTATGGTGAATATACAGCAGTGTGGTATACAGTTGGGTGGGTAGAATAATACATAGTGTAAAATTACAATGTATAGTCTAAAAACATATTAGTTGCTGCGGCGCCATATTATTAACATTCTTTCCCTTTATTAATTCTAACCTTACTCCCTCCCTTTGATACTGATAATCCTGCATAATGCATGGGCATAATGACTTTAAACCCCTCGCCAATCCTCCTAATTGCATATCTGCATTTCCCATAAATATGCTAAATTCCTCTTGATATGCACTCCGCAGGGAATGGATTCTTTGCTCCGCTGAAAGTTTCCCATCACCATTCTCCCATTGACATATTCGGTGCTTCCTCTTAGTACCTTTCACGCGACGGTTTATGGTATAGTGTATAACATATTATATAATAATAAATAGTATTAAAGTGTAATGTTTAATACAATGTATAAGGTAATATATAGTATAGTAATTTTATAGTGAATATATATCAGTGTGCTATACAGTTGAGTGGGTAGAATAAAACAGTATAATATGACAAGGTATAGTCAATAAGCATATTAGTTGCTGCGACACCATATTATTAACATGCCTTCCCTTTATTAATTCTGACCTTACTCCGTCCCTTTGATTCTGCTAATCCTGCATAATGCATGGCATAATGACTTTAAACCCCTCGCCAAACCTCCTACGCATTTCACAAGTAGTGCTAATCGCATATCTGCATTTCCCATAAATATGCTAAATTACTCTTGATATGAAATCATTTTGTCAAGACGCTCTTTGCTCCTCCATCCCAGTATAAATAGTCGCTCCAAGCCTGGAGCGTGCCATTCAGACTCTGTCTACTTGACGGACCTGTTCTCCACCTGAGGGACGGCTGCTTGCGTTGTGGCCGAAACGTCGTGAGAATTATTTTATCATGTTTATTTTTATTATTTATTACTTCCCTTCTACGTGACTTTACCGAAAGAATCAAGAGATGAATCTCCACTCTCTCCACAACTACCCCATCACCAATTGGGAGTTGTGGAAGTGGAGTGTCCGATGGTACAAATACTCAGGCAGGTGCTTAGTTTTGGTGGGGGCTGATGGTAAGGCCCCACTTATTAGTGGCAAGCTCCAGGTTCAGCAGCAGCGCCTCCAACTCCTCCTCTGAGTGAGCAGCAATTACCAGATCATCGGCATACGTAACATGGTTGAGCAATAGGGAGCCATCCCTTTGACCGCATCTGGGCATCGATCAGCCTCCCATTGTATCTGTACCAGATGGAAATTCCTCCGGTACACCTATTGAAGGATTCATGAACTATGTAGTCGAAATAGATGTTAAATAATGTGGGAGCCAGAGGACATCCCTGTCGCACTCCAAGGTGTACAAGGAATGGCTCCGACTCCCAGCCAACGTAGTTTTACCCAGACCCACTCACCATCATGAAGGTCCTTAATGATCGTGAGCAGAGGGTCAGGGACTCTGAAAGCACGAAGAACCCAGAGCCCAAGCCTACGGATGGTATCATAGGCCTTGACCAGCTCAATAAAGCAAAGATGTAGGTCTGTTGGAATTCCCTACACCTGTGCTGTAGCAGACAGACAGAAAATATGGCATCTGTGCAGGACCGCCCTTTCCTGAAACCGCATTGGAGCTCCGCAATCATCTCCTCACCGTGTCTAGCAAGGTCATGTTGAATAATCCTTGCTAGGACCTTTCCCGGCACACTGATAAGTGAGATGTCTCTGTAGTTGTTACAGTCTGTGCGGTACTTCCAATCCTGCGGAACCCGTCGAGTGGTCGAGACTGTTGTTATGATGTCATGTAGGGCTGTCTGTGCACAAACGCCACCTTCCTCAGCATTTTGCTTCGGAGATCATCTCTGCCCGGTGCCTTTCCTGGTCTCAGACTCCGGATTGCTTTCAGCACTTCCTCAAAAGATGGCACTTCATCCAGCCACTCACAGGGGGTGACTTCTTCCAATATTGAGGCACGGCAGCCTCAGCAGGGTCATCTCCACTTTGTCCCACGTTTTTTTTCCTGACCGAGGGATTTTCCCTCCCCCAGGACCTCACAAAAATGCTCAGAAAATCTGCATACCTGTTCCTGGGGGTCAGAGATTGGATCTCCGTTCTTTCCCCTAATGATGGTAATAGGTATGGTGCTGCAGGTTACTTTTTTGATGGAGTTAAAGAGCAATTTCTGATCGCGGGCCATTGAGGCAGACTCAATCTCCTCAGCAACCCGCGACCACCACCCATCCTTGCAGTGCCTCATGGCTCTCCGAACCTCCAAGTGAAGGCTGCGGCAAGCCTCCTCATTCTCCAACATGGGATGCTGTAGCTGATGAGAGTGGGCCTGTCGCTTTTTCTCAGCCAGCCTGAACACCTCCTCTGTCAGCCAGGGTCTCTGGGGAGGTCGGGACCGTGTAGCCAAAACAGCCATTGCAGCTGCATGAGCCACAGTCCTAAAACTCTCCCATTTCCCCTCGAAATCAGGAGGAGTGGGGGACGATGCCAACCCCAGCCATAAGCGATGATGAAATTCTCGCTTGCAACTTTCATCAGCTAGCTGAGACCATGCCACTATGTGTTTGAATGGGGTCCTGGATGTACATCCACCACCAGAGTGGAATAATGGCAGGCGCATGTTACAGATGACAATTCGATTGTCAGTGGGCAGTTCAGCTCCACGGTAAGTCTTGGTGTAAGGACATGGGCCCGCATCCACTGTTCTATCACTATATAGTTCAGCAGATGTTCTTGCTTAGACTAGGCATGCATCCATGATGTTGTGTGGATGCGCCAATGCTGGAACAGCATGTTGGTAATTAGAAGCCCATAGGCTGGACAAAAATCTGCCATTGTTGTTGAGCTGATCTGGCCCATGCCTTCCAATCACTCCAAACCAGGTGCCAGCATCATGACCAACTCGGGCATTGAAGTCACCCAACAAGATGCCTCTATCCCGAGGGCCACTTTAGCTAGCACCTGTGACAGGAGGTCATAGAAGGCATCCGACTCATTGGCCTTGCCTGCATCCCTCCACAGATGTTCGTCTTCGATGTATGAATAAGTGACCACGACCACCACTCCTTGCCTCTGGTTGATGGGAAGGCGAGCCCAAAGTAGCCTGTGGCTTACAGCTTCCCACACCTCACCGCCACGCTCCCACGCCCCTTCATTATTTGGTTCAGAAGAAGAGCTACTCCCTGATGTTTGGCAGTCTCCTGCCCCGAGTAGAGGACTGTCCATCCCTCATGGTGGCAGGAGCCAGAGCCTGTCCACCAGACCTCCTGAGTACCACAGAGATCCAGGCGGTACTGGTCCAGCTCTCGACAAAGGAGTGGCAGCCTGTCCTCCGCAGTGAGCATTCGAACATTCCACGTGGCTACACGTAGTGGTTTTTTGTTGTTTCTGGAGGAGCCCCGATTCAGTCTCCTGGCTCCGCCAAATGGGTTTGGCCAGGAGATGTCATAGATGCCTGTCCCCCCGGGGCCTCCGACACAAGCTTATTAATTACATTTTTCAGTCGCAGTTTTGTGGTAATTAATTGAAGCTGGAGGGGTTACCAGCCCCTCGCACCCGTCCAGAGCCCCCATTTGACCACTGTGGTGGCTAAAAATGCCATGAGCGGAATGGCCAATCACCCACTCACCCACCCATCCACCCACCCAGTTACTCACCCACTCACCCAGTTACTCACCTACTCACTCATCAACCCAATCACTCACTCATATATCTGCTAATTTACCCCACCCAGTCACTCACCCATTCATTCTAAAATCCAGTCACTCACCGACTCAACCACTCATGTAACCACTCACGCAATTGCATTTACTTGTCTCACCCAGTCACCCACACACCCATACACTCACCCGGTCACTCACCCCTCAGTCACTCACCCATTCACTCACTCACTCACTCACCCACCCAGTCACTCGCACACTCACTCAAACAGTCACTCTCAGGTCGGCTGACAGATTTCCAGGGATGCCAGCTACGGTTCTAGGTTAACCTGTACAGTTGGCAAGCCTAGCGTAGGTCGGGGTTAATGGATGGAGAGAGGCAGAGGAGGAGAAGTTAACTTACGGAACTGGAAGCTAACTTCGCTGATGAGAAGCCATGTGTCGGCAAAGTAGAAGCGGCATTTGATGGCAATGCCTGTTCGGCCGAGCAGTGGCACAGGCACGAAGCGAGCCTGGACAGACAGGGAGAGACAATGACATGCAGCCATCTATGAATGTTGTACGTACATTGTACGTGTGTATATATGTTGAACTTCTTTCACACCATATGTAACCAGCCGTGCTAATTGAAGGTGCCGCGAGGAAGGACAACAAACTAACCAATCGAAACACCGTTGTTGTTATTATCACTGCTATTACGTTTGTTTACCCGGGACACCTATAAGCGTCTTTAGGACAAGATCCAGGAAGTATGAGCATCGCATGTTACCACGCTCGGCTGCCTCAATCCCCTTCGAGATTCGTGTCGGAAAAAGCGAGCAGTGAATGAACAAGAGGGGAGCGGCAGTGAATGAATGAACAAGGGTGGCAGTGATATGGGGCAGCAATGAATGAAGGAGGGAAGAGGCAGTGATAGGGGCGGTAGTGAATGAATGAAAGATGGGGGGTGGCAGTGAATGAATGAAGGGAGGGGAGTGAAAGTGACAAGGGGCAGCAGTGAATGAATGGAGGCAGCAATGCAAGAATGAGAGTGGGTGGCAATATCGGTAGGGGGCGGGGCAGTGAATGAAAGAGGGTAGCAGTGAATGAATGAGAGTGAGAGACAGGCCAACTACAAAAATACAGCAGGCATTGTGCGGGTCAGCATTGGACCCACGACCTCCTGCATCCCAGGTGAGGTAGTTAACATTCTCTTGCCTTGGGGTCTGGCCGGGTGCCAGCCCGGGGTCCCCAGCTGCTAGCGGCGTAGGTCACGGGGTCGTCCTCCCACTCGGAGCTCACGCTCGGACGGAAGAAGCAGCGAGCCTCACGGAATTCTCTCACCCCGTGGTCAAACTGGTTGCTGCAGTGAACCTGGCTCTCAGGTAACGAGGGCGAGAACGATGATGATCATGACGACGGCGATGATGATGAATATGATGATGACAATGATGATGATGACGATGATAATGACGACAATGACGATGATGACGATGACGATGATGATGATGACGACGATGACGACAATGATGATTATGACAACGATGATGACGACGACAATGACGATGATGACGATGACAATGACAATGATGATGATTATGACGACGATGATGACGACGACAATGATGATGATGATGACAATGACGACGATGACGATGACAACGATGACGACGATGACGACAATGATGATGATGATGATGACGACAATGACGATGATGACGATGACGACAATGACGATGATGACGATGACAATGATGATTATGACGATGATGACGATGACGACGACAATGATGATGATGACGACAATGACGATGATGACGATGATGACGATGACAACGACGACGATGATGACGATGATGATGATGACAATGACGACGATGATGATGATGACAATGACGACGATGATGATGATGACAATGATGATGATGACAATGATGATGACAATGATGATGACGATGATGACAGTGATGATTACAATGATGATGACGATGATGACAATGATGACGGTGACGATGACGACGACGATGATGACGATGACGACAATGACAATGACGATGATGATGATGACGATGATGATGATAGTGATGATGACAGTGATGATGACAGTGATGACGACGATGACGACAATAACGGGGTCAGAACGTTACAACAACACGATCGGAGTGAAAAGTACAAGGTAAACGAATCAAACAAACATGCAACTACAACACTAAACCATCCCCCATCCTGCCGGGCTAAGCCCACTGAGGTAGTCACTTATTTTACACGCTTTTATTTAACTCACTCTGTCTGTTATTGTTGTTGTTGTCATATCCTCAAATCTTGTAACTAAATTTTAACCCACTTCCCAATGTGGTATCGACTGTAAACTTGGTATACTTATGTCTTACTGATGACAATGCTATATTCTATCATAAAAAATATTTTTTAAACATTCTTTTTAATATGTTATGTTTCGGCTTGGGTCTAATTGTCCACACTCAACTGACGTTGGCTGTAAATCACCACGGCCCCTTACGTTATGGCAAGCTTCAGGGCCACTTCCTGAAGTCGTGGAGTTCTGCCATTACTCGTGCGGTACATTTCATTAAAGCGTGTTTTTACAAAAGTATTTTTAAATATTACTTATTTTTCAAAAGCGACTTGGCCACCACAAATGAAAGAAGGAGTCATCAACCAAGATCACCATCACTCTCACCATCAAAGACATCTCCCCGTGTAGCCCTAAACAGACTGTTGGAGTAAGTGCTGTTATCGAGCACCTATTAAGGCCGACATTGCCTTCCCATGCTATTGTTTTTCACACCGCACCAGGTACTAATTCGAGGCTGAGTTTCCAAGGGGAGGCCAGGGACCGCCATCACCACCATCATCATCACCACCGCCTCCATCACCACCATCATTACCGCCACCATCACCACCGCCGCCATCAGCACCATCATCACTACCGCCGCCATCAGCACCATCATCACTACCACCGCCATCACCACCATCACTACCGCCACCATTACCATCGCTACCGCCGCCATCACTACCATCGCTACTGCCGCCATCACCACCACCATCACTACCGCCGCCATCACCACCATCATCACTACCGCCGCCATCACCACCATCACTATCACCGCCATGAACACCATCACTACCGCCGTCATCACTACCATCACTACCACCATCACTACCACCACCACCATCACTACCGCCACCATCACCACCATCACTACCGCCGCCATCATCACCATCATCACTACCGCCGCCATCACCACCATCACTACCACCGCCATGAACACCATCACTACCGCCGTCATCACTACCATCACTACCACCATCACTACCGCCACCACCATCACTACCGCCACCATCACCACCATCACTACCGCCGCCATCACCACCATCATCACTACCGCCGCCATCACCACCATCACTACCACCGCCATGAACACCATCACTACCGCCGCCATCACCACCATCACCACCGCCGCCATCACCACCATCATCACTACCGCCGCCATCACTACCGCCACTATCACCACCATCACTACCGCGCCATCACCACCATCATAACCACTGCCACCATCGGCACCATCACTACCACCATCACCACCATCACTACCGCCGCCATCACCACCATCACTACTACCACTATCACCACCATCACTACCGCCGCCATCACCATCATCACTACCGCCATCACTACCATCACTACCGCCGCCATCAACACCATCATCAATACTTCCGCCATCACTACCATCATCGCTACCGCCTCCATCACCACCATCATCACTACCGCCGCCATCACCACCATCATTACCGCCGCCATCACCACCATCATCACTACCACCGCCGCCATCACCACCATCATCATCATCACTACCACCGCCGCCACCATTACTACCATCACTCTGTCTCGCTGTCATCACCACCACCACTGCTTCAGTCTCCCTCTGTTATCATCACCACCACCATCACCAAACAAAGACAAAGATCCCTCGTGTAGCCTTTAACAGACTGTTGGGGCAAGTGCTATTAGCGATGAGCACCTATGAAGACCGGCATTGCACACGAGGGGGTGGGTGGCCAGCACCACGTCCGGCCGCCTTTGTCTCCCCAGTGGCGATGTTTTTACTACACACCGCACCAGGTATTTATTTAAGACCGAGTCGACCTCGGGGAGGCCCAGGACCGTCACTGGTCGCCGGTTCCTTTGTGGCGCGCTAACCACTACACTACCCCACGCAGACACACACAGACAAGGATCCCCCGTATAGCCTTAGCAGACTGTTGAGGCAAGTGCTGTTAGCAAGCACCTATGAAGGCCGGCACGGCACACGAGGGGTGGGTGACCAACACAACCCCCGGCCGCCTTTGTCTCCCTAGTGGCGATGTTTACACATCGCATCAGGTACTCACAGACACACGCACAGGCACACACACAGAGACACAAACCGTCACACGCACAGACGAAACAAAGATCCCCTGTTAAGGGAAATGCTGTTAGCCGGCAGCACCTATTAAGGGCCGTCACGGCACACGAGGGGATGGGTGGTCAGCACCACGCCCGATCGCCTTGTCTCCCCATTGGCCATGTTAGGGGAGGCCCATGACCGGTTCAGATAATCATCACTGGTGTTGGCCGTGAGCAGGAATCGAACTCGCGTCGCTGGGTTTGTAGCGCAGCGCGCTAACCGCTACGCCACAGCTCCCCACACACATACACACAGACACACAGACACCACCGATGCCGCCCCCACCTGCATGAGGGAGAAGTTGCGTGAGCGGTCGAAGATGAACTCCGTCTCCACGTAGGAGAGTGTTGAGCTGTTCCAGCCAACGTAGTCGTAGCCGGGGGCCACCAGGGGGTCGGAGGTCAGGGCCAGGTCGTCGCCACCCCACATCCCGTCCGTCAGCTGACCCAGCCCTCCCGACACGTAGCTGGGGCGAGCGACGAGTGTGGGCATGCCTCATTCCTCAACTGAACTGTTTTGAAATATTTATTTTAATTTTACCAAGCCCAGGCTCGGTGTTTCAGAAGCGACCCTGGCTATCACAAATGATATCATCATCACGTGAAAATGTACAGCAGTAGCCAAATAACTCTAAATGCGTGATGTCCATTTTGACTGTGGAGGGAAAACTAGAGAACCCAGAGAACAAATCCACACGAACACGGACAGAGAGACACGCAAACTCCAAATACACAGCAGCAGGCATCGTCAGGGTCGGATTTGAACCCACACACTCCTGTATAGCAGGCGAGTTAGTTAACATCTCATAGCAAATTGAGACTGTGGCGCAGTGGTGGCATGGCAGTGGCACGGTGGTGGTGTGGTGGTGGTGTGGTGGTGGTGGTGTGGTGGTGTGGTGGTGTGGTGGTGTGGTGGTGGGGTGGTGGTGGTTGCACGTTGGTGGGGTGGTGGTTGCACGGTGGTGGCGTGGTGGTTGTGTGGTGTTCGGGCGGTGGTTGCACGGTAGTGGGGCGGTGGTTGCACGGTAGTGGGGCGGTGGTTGCACGGTAGTGGGGCGGTGGTTGCACATTGGTGGGGCGGTGGTTGCACGGTGGTGGCACGGTAGTGGTGGCACGGTGGTGGCACCCACCCACCTCCTGGTGGAGTAGCCGTCGTACGAGTCGTCCTCCAGTGCCAGGGGTGGAATCCCTGCCCCCGGCTCATCATATGACCCCGGGGCAGTGAGTAGGAGGTCAGCCCCTCTGTGGAGGGGCAATTGAGGAGAGGGGGCGGCCTATATGAACATATATAAAAATGCAGTGGGTTTACTCTCCAAAATAGAACCGGTTAGTGCTGAGTGGGAACCAATTGGCATGTTTTGTTTACGTGATAAACATCACTAATAGGCTGTGTCGGGTATTGGCGGTGGGTTCAACGACACATTCATATTTACACGATCGAACCCAACCAAAAACACCTTTCTTACTGTGCTCTCTCTTGCTCCGTCCCCCTGTTATTCGAGGGCTTCCTTCAGGTTATCTGATGTTCTCCCATGGCGAAAACGAACACAAGGCGACCGCTGTTAGCCAAAAGTGTTTTGACATTGAAACGTCTTGGGAATCACGGGGAGTGGCAATGTCGCTCCCTCCGGAAAATACCTGGCAGGACCCTCCTGAGAACGAGTCTTAAGACTCATGGAGGCTTTTCTTGGGTAAACAAGCGAAAACGAAAATCCATTTCTTTTTTATTTGATTGGGGTAAGGCCCTATTGAGCTGTGTAGCTCTTTTTTATAAGCGACCTCGCAGTCACCAAACTATAGCAGCTCAACGAAGAGGAGGATGATCATCGTCACGTGGAGATGTAGAGCAGCAGCCAAATACTCTGAACGTGTGACGCTGTTCATTTTAAATGTGGACGGGAAAAATCGTGGAACCTGGACAAAAATCCGAAGCGACCACGGGGAGAGAGAGATAGAGACGCAGGCTACAAATATAAATCAGCAGGGGTCGTCACAGTCCGGATCGAACCTACGTGGTCCTGCGTACCAGGCGAGGTAGTTAACATCTCATCGCTACCCCCCACTCCTCAGGTGCTGCAGGGCAACGTGGACACGAGTGGGGTGGTGTGCGCGACCTCACGCCGCCGCTCATCGCTCGCCACCTGCGCTTCGTGCCGCTTGCGGACCGCTCCATGAGTGTGTGCATGCGCGTGGAGGCGTTCGGCTGCACCTGGGACGGTGGGTAACAACCCACCCCCCCCCCCGATTTTCTTTCTCCCTCTTCTACTGTCCCTATTCACCATTCACTGCCGCCCCCTCTCACCATTCACTTCCGCCCCCCTCACTATTCACTGTCGCTCCCTCACCATTCAGTGCTGCCCCCCTCTCCCCATTTACTTCCGCCCCCCTCACTATTCACTGTCGCTCCCTCACCATTCAGTGCCGCCCCCCTCTCCCCATTCACTTCCGCCCCCCTCACTATTCACTGTCGCTCCCTCACCATTCACTGCCGCCCCCCTCTCCCCATTCACTTCCGCCCCCTCACTATTCACTGTCGCTTCCTCACCATTCACTGCCGCCCCCCTCTCCCCATTCACTTCCGTCCCCCTCACTATTCACTGTCGCTCCCTCTCACCATTCACTGCCGCCCCCTCTCTCTATTCACT
>NW_024705319.1:13579-54526 GCF_018977255.1 Callorhinchus milii | reverse complement strand
GTGTACACCGCTTGCAGACATTGCTGTGTACACCGTGCAGAGACATTGCTGTGTACACCGTGCAGAGACATTGCTGTGTACACGTGCAGAGACACTGCTGTGTACACCGTGCAGAGACATTGCTGTGTACGCCGTGCAGAGACATTGCTGACTCCACCATGAGCACCCACCAGCAGCTGATCCTCCTCCTCTCGCTGCTGCTGCTGATGATGATGTGTCCAGTCTCACTGCTTCAGGTCAAGGTGAGAATGTTTTGAAAACTGCAGCCCACGAGTGTCCATGGATTCCTGAGAACAGTTAAATTGGCTTCAGTAAAAAAATATAACGATTTAATTCGATTTCATTGTGATTCGTTGTGCGGTTGTTGTTTTTTGCTTAATGAACAAACTATTTTACGTAGTTTTATTTTAATATTATGTAGAAGTATATTGTTATATATATCAATGCTAGACATTGTGCTTTTGGAATCAGTCAAGTATTTTACCTCGAATGACAAATATCAAAGACTTGGGAAACCCGCATGTAGTGAAAAGTGTAATAAGAGGCTTGAGGAGATCCATGCTTGGCATGACACAGTAAAAGTGAGATCAGAGCGTCTACGCAGAGTTAAATACACAACCCAGACCGTGCGCTTGGGCAGATGCCGTCCCGACAACACCGGAATGACGAGCGCGAAATGAACCACGGACTGGTAGCCAGCAAAGGGAAATGGCCAAGAGGACATCCACTTAGACATGCAGAAATAAAATCGCCTCACGTGCAGGCAACTCGATGGCTTGAAGAGGCCTCAATGCAGCAGTGGCTCGATCATGGATGATGACACTGCTTTACAATGTGATGAGCAATAACTCTTTAATTCCCGCTCGAGGGGAGGTTGACGCTTTGTGCTTTTGTCGCATCCCTTGCTGCTGAAACAAACCAACACATCATCAACTGGACAACACCCAACTCCGTGTCGTATATTTTACAAAACCAGAAATGAAAATAGTTAACTCGCCATTAGAATTGCCTACGTGTGATCATTACATCTCACAGTGAACCTCACTTGCATGCTCACCATTACAATGTATCTACACAATATTAATATGGTTCATTAAATAAGCCTGGATTCATTAGATTTCCAATAGAAGATACTGGTGTTGAGCAAATCTGCATTTGTGTGTTAACATACGATAACTAAGCAATGCAAACTCTGGTTATTTCGGTAAAGTCACGTAGGTATAAAATAAATCATGACGTTTCGGGCGCAACACCAGCGTCCATCATCAGGTGGGAAGCATGGTCTGCTGCTGAGGTTGGACGCTTGTGTTGTGCCCGAAACGTCGTGATTTATTCATTTTATATCATACCTACGTGACTTTATCGAAATAATTAAAGAGTATGGATTCCTGCAGTCACGAAAGCTTCAAATCAAGATTAAGCAATGCAACTTTTACTCTTCACCTATGCGTTATGGCATTTGGAATAGAGGATTGTGAAACGATTGCACCTGCGATCAGCACGGTTGGCTAAAGAGGTTCAACACACACGTACCATTAATTGTATTATGCATTAATTAGCTTACTTACATGAACCCGAGCACCTGTCACAGTACCTGCTTTCACCCCGTGTTAACAGTCGTGTCGAATGAAGCTAAAATGCACATAATGAGTAATGTGGATTGATGCAGCAAACTATAATGACTCATGTGCATTAATGCTTTACTCTTTCATTTAGTTTAGATTTAGCCAGCACGTAAGGGAATTAAGTCCACTAAACACAGGTGCTCATGTGGAAATAATGGTACAAATTGTCTGCTAATTACACCTGGGGTTATACAACTCAGGATACGGAGCAACTGCTTGTTATAAGCTCAAGAAAGGCTTTCATGTAATTTAGAAAAAAATTACCCTTGAAACAATTTAGGTAATAATATAAAGACGACTTTAAGATGTTGTGCTTAATCACAGGAATGCGAGCAATGGTTCCCTCGCCAATTTTACGTTGATGCTTACCAGAGAAAATACTTTATAACTTGTTTGTGTTATATTAAGAATGTAAAGCACTATTTAAAAATCTTTAATTGGTGTGGCTTCACCCTCTCTCCCTTGCGATGTTTTAGATCTGTCTGCTGTACTTTTTACGTGAGAATACCAAATAATTTGAATGTAAAATGCCACGCATTTTCTGCCAGCAAACCATTTTCTACAAATCCTGGCCATTATCTGCTAAATCGTTGAGAATCAGTCGAGATTGACTCTTGGTGTCAATTGAAATTCATGGCTCCCCAAAGTAATATATTTTTCAGTCCCTAAAGCATGTTATCCAGTCGATGGATTTCCACCATATAACTCAGCTAAAGCCATTATCATATACCATTGAGACCTAACTAAATGCCATGCATTGGATTTTAATAAACAGTTTGTGTATGTGAATGTATATCGCACCGTTACCAAAAGCCTTCTCAACTGCTTCTGAAGTCTCTGAACTGCAGTTAATAGCCATCACCATCCACTGCTGGATGAAGGCCTCCCCAAATTTCCGCCACCTCTCATGATCCCGTGATGTAATAATTATAATCCACCTAGCATCTGCACACAAACATATGTAGATGTGGGATATACACATACAATATACCCTACTCGCCCATTGGGCCTGATTAGCTGTTCCATGCACCTAATTGCCTTTAAATTGTTGCTAAAGACGAGATGACGGTGCAATATTTTGTAATATTGCAATTTATATATAAGTTGCCATTGACCCAGAGCGTCTGATCCCTGTTGTAAAAGCAATATCAGCAGGGATGGATTGTTGTTTAACTTCCTCGTATAACACCTGGAGATGAATTAAGGAACTTTTAGAACCTTTATCTAATCTGTCCTACAAAAATCCCAATTTATTTAACTAATGTATAAGATATTTTAAATGATGAAATAATAACTGTAACTTAAGGGAAGGGTGTTGCCTGAAATGTCTTTCTCCTGCCACTGTTGACAGAAGGGCCTCCACTCGAGGCAGCTGCAGAGACCGCGTCGATTGGGTGCTTTGGTCTACTCTTCCTTGCTGGACAGGCATACGATTGAGAAAATAAATCATTTTACTTTATTACTAAATACGATCTTGAATTGCAAAAGAACAAATACATTCAGGAAAGAAATATAATACAAGTTATATTGTTATAAGCTAAACTAATACAAATTAAAGATTTCACAAACTATTAACATAACATTTAGAGAATTGTGAGGAAGCAATAATGCCCTTTACCTATAAAGACTCATTGAGGATGATCCTGCAATGGTAGATTTGATCAATTCTATTTAATAATATTTGGCTTGTGAGAGTAAATCAGCAGACCAATAGTATTGAATAACACTCGGAACAACTCGAATGTTGAATCCATTGCTGTACTGGCAGTCTAAAAGCTTTCAATATCTGACAACATTGGGTGCATTCAGGGCGAGTTGATCATATACAAAAATGTCAGGACATATTGCTGATGTACACATATCAATCGCAGCTTTCAGCGAAAACGGGTTTACTGTGGCATGCGCATAACCTGTATTGCTATCCTAACCCACCCTTATCCATTCCATCAATGTACAGATCACCAAAAAAGGAACCTAGTTGGAAGAATGGAAAACAAGGTAAGACATTGGTTGAGCTCAGTATTATTTGTACAATGACCTATGCACTGCCATGTTCCAAACAAAGTATTGTATGTCCTTGTATTATTCTTGGGTGCGAACACTGATTGTTTACCACTGTTTTAGAATCCGCCGCTTCACTGCCCGAAGCTATAGCTATTTCATCTGGGTTTAAAATCTGTAAGACTGTATTTTAATAAACAATTTCACATGCTCTTGCATATTTTTTTTCTTTTTGACACAATCAGCATGGCTTTAAACATCAAACACCATAGAACCACGACACATATCAGTAAATGTGTAGACATATGTAACAGAGTACAAGTCATTAAAGTGCTTAATTTAATTAATGTTATAACATATTAATCCGTGCCACTATGCCCCTCATTCCGTAATAGGGCCAGCAAGTAAGTATGAGGATTAGACATAAAAATAGACTAACGGTGTGATCATTTTGTGTCTCCTCAACAAAATCTTTGACAATTCCAGATTAAAAGCACATAAATGTCCCAGTCGGAGTTATGATCAAAAATAAGAATTGCTGAACTTTAACCTTTTGTGCAGTGGTAGCCACAAGGATCAAGGAAAAAGAGGGATTTCCCTGAGCTGTATAAACCCCACTCCCGATTGCTGGATCTGGTTTGCCATGAATATCTGGATTTTTACTATATTCACATTAAAATGTCCAAGGACGTGTAAACAGCTTCTTAATTCGTTCTGTCCGATCTCACAGGCCAAAATATCTTTTTTGGGGAGATATTTGAACAGACATTATTTCCTGTATGATAATAAAAGTGAGTTAAATTAACACACTTGTCAATTTTTGTTAATTGTGCTTGTGCATCGCTGCCAATGCAGCTTGCACCAAATAATTATTAAAGCCGATGAGGGAGCAGTAGGTAATTGGGAAGTACACTGCGATATATACCTGGCCACCTGCAATCTATATCTGGTCATGGCCAAGATAAGTGGCGAGTATTACCTGATCCCGTCCTGGATCTCTTCACCAACCCACAAAGACGAGCGTGGAGAAGCAGCTAACTGAAAAATGGCTAAAGGGTACGACGGAATATATATTTTTAATCATACAAATTGCATATGCAGTCCATAATTACCAAGATTTTTAGGGTCCTTTAGTAAATACTGTATGTACTGTCGAGACTTCGCAAACTACAAATCTTGAATATAGCTGAAATACAGTAAGGTACTGTGGTTTATTATGAAAGCGAATTTCATAAATACACATTCCAATACAATCTATCAATACAGTTAAGAGTACTAAATTGGACTTTATTATAGTCAATCATAATCATATACTGTACATTTACAACCGCATGTCATTCCACTGTAGGATACAGGCCTCTCTACCCTGTTGTTTGACCATACTTCACCACACTGGTCAGTGCAGGTTGGTGTAGTGGGAGGCCCGGGACCAGTTCATAAATCACTTGCCACTGATATTAAACTTAGCTCACCAGGTTTCAGAGTGCAACACGCTAATCACTGTGTCACAGCTGCACCCTGTAAATAAACAGGATACAAAAAGAACTATATCATTGACATCCCAAGGTTTCCTTACACCTGTACAGAAATTACAGACAACAATGTTCATTAATGTGTCACCTCTTGATACAGCGGCTGAGGCGCTGTTTATTGCGAATCCATATGCTTACTGGACTGCTACCTAGGATACTCGTGTGAAGATGACTGCGCGAACGGTGAGTTGCGCGGATACAGTTCCGAATCCTTTCGGCGTACTCAAGTCACCTCAATTATGTGCAACACCATAACGATAGATGCAGGCTACCACTAATACACGGCGAATTACTGTTGGTTTATATTTGACACCTCCGTGCACGGTCAATGGGTAAGTGTGAACATATGCGTACCAACATAGTTCTTGGAGTACGGTATATGGTCCTTTCTCTAGTTCTCATTAACGATCCGCCCTGAGATGACGTATTAGCCCGTGTAACTTGGCCCATATTAAACGGCACATTGTGGGTTCGGCTTACTGGTGCATAGATGAAATTGGGCATGTACTGACCGACACTACGACGGGGGTCTGGAGGTCTTTGCCCCAACGTGAGTTTCAACGTGCCGTTTGAGGTCGTACCTGAAGTTCTGTACCTCAGTCAGTAACTCAACCGATGTACCAGAGATCATAGTGCTGTTGCCTTCTGTAGGTCCTTTATGCCGGCGCAGATACTGTCTGAGTTGACAGCCCAGGTTGCTCTGTTGTAAGGAGGCGAGATCTCACAGCCCTACTTAGAGCTGTAAGAATACCTTCACTGTAGCTCACTCGTAGCAAGATCCCCGACGCGTATTCGGTAAACTGACGTACTTGTCATAGGCATGCCCTACCACCATTCAGGCCGCAAACACCGGACTTACAATGTCCGCCTCCCCGCGTATAGACTCTGTTTCACCCGTAGTTCGTCTGGGGTTATGGGTTAGGAATGTACCGGCTATCCGTTGGGCGTCAGAAAGTATTTGAATGTCCGCGGCGATGGCGTCTACATCAGAGTCCGCTGGAACAGTATGCGTTTCAAAATCGGATTTATTTTCAGCCTTATCGAGGGGTGAATGCTCAGGATGAGTTGTGCTCTAATTTTCAAGAGCTTCGTGAGACTTAGATTTGAGTTTAAAGAACTAATACTCAGGGAGAGACGCACGGAGATAAAGGTAGGCCCCCATTACGCTCAAAGGAATGTACCGCTTTAGCTTCTACGAGGGCTAGCTTATTGCATATTTGCTGTGCAGAAGATCCGGTACGCACCCATTGTATTTCAACAGCGGGGTTTCATGACCGGGGCCCGGCACTAAGAAGATCGTCATCGTCTACGGGGTTGCTCATACCCCTCCCCCATAGACCCATAGTAAAGTCAGGCCATAACCTATTGCATTTTTCTGGTGCTGATCTCAACACGTAGTAACTCAAACAGTCAATCGTATTCCTTCTGGCCCCCACGCGGCTTGATAAAGAATTAAAGTGGAGTGGTAGGTCTTTCAATAGATTGTTCCCGATGCGGAACTACCCTACCGCGGTAAGCCCAGCTAAGTTTATAGTTCGCCAGAATGAACCGAAGATCCGCTTGCCAACACGACGCCGCGATGTCAGGCTCGGCTCTGGGGGGCTGTTGACGTGATGGAATAGAAGACCCCGATATTATAGGCTCCGTGGCCTCGTGGACTTTTGCCCCGGTAACTGCCAAATGTCGGATACGAACCGTACACTTGTACCTCTCGTTAGATGTACACGTGAAGGTCAATTCATCATAAAGTCTCCTTATCCAGATGACACATGGAATCGGGTGAAGCCAATGTACTTCGCGAGCTCCAGACCCTTGGTTTACAACATACGCACTAGTCGCCCAATCAACGGCAAATGAGACCCAGACACAATCTCACCCTCAACGGGACCCAACCGCCTACCGAAACAGCCTCGTCAATATGACCTCACGACACAAGCCTCGCCGGGCTGCAGAGAGTGCCAAGCACCTTGCGGTTTCTTTCCTCTGGGTGGGACGTTCGGTGGCATGCTGCTCGTCCGGTGTAATGGAGAAGGTTCCCATGACGTGTCAAATTATGTGGCGACGACATTTAGCGAGTGGGACGAAATGTGCGTGCACGGCTATGCCGAAGAATTATCATATATAAACCTTGTGTGTATCAAGCAAAGTCGATGTATATCGTTTGTACTCCAGTGTAGGGATATGATATCAGTGCTTCGCATCTTAGATATGTATAATTTTTCGCAGTATGCCTGACCCTGATGCGCCTTATTGAAGCGTCCCACGAGAACCGTGAAACACGAGCCGAGGCGCAACCCTCTATGAGGTGTCGATCCACATCTTCACTCTATTATTAAACGTTTTTACCCTAACCTCTAATCCAGGCAGTAATGCTTCGGGAGGCCGGAGTAATGCTGACTCTAGGCGACAGCTGCTTGGATCATATGGTCTCGAAGGGAGCACCGTGACACTACGTCAGGGGCAAATATATGACTCGACCCCTGCCCCTGAGGCTGTGAAGTAACGCCCTCGATCCCCCTTGTCGGCAGACCGTTGTTTTCTTCGTTATCGGACGGTATAGCCACTCGCCAGCAGCTGTAACTGCTCCGACTTCCGGGAGGGTGACTATGGCAACAAGTGCGTTTCGCGTCTAGGTAGCAAGACAGAGTATTATTGATTCCAAAGGCTTTGGACGGGGGGGGTCATGTGTGAGATGGGACTGCCCGCTGTTTCTGAGACCCGCCGCAAGGTAGGAATAGAACTAATGACACTGATTTTTACTGCCCTGTCAAGCCTTACGTAACCCCGTATTTTCTTGTTCCATGATTTATGATCAGGAGGCCAACTGTGAACCGGCTCGATTGTGTGTGGGTAAGCACTCCAGCCAAAGTTAGGTTTGCCCGCCCGATATCGACGTTAAGAAGGCTCGACAGGGTTCCTACAGATAACTTCTGGTGCTGTTCAGGGTATTGTGGAAACCTATAAGGGAGGTTGTTTAGCTCACGCTGGACCGTCAAAAAAGAACCCGTTTCCAAAAAGACTCTCTTAGTTTCTTGGAGCTTTACTAAAAGTGGAGACGAATCTAGTATTTCGCACAATGACACGACCTGCGACCCTTGTGATGGACCCAATTCGTGGCCTCGCTTCATTGCACTCGAAGAGTTCCAGACTCCCAAGCCTTACCTCCTTATTTACTCGATGTCGGCGTAACACGTTTGCCTATCATCTTAAGGAACGTTATTTAGTTATACGGATCGGATATTGTCGATGACCAATCTCGCTTCTTCGGGCCTGACCAACTAGCTTTCCCCGACACTACCCTTGAGATATGTCTACGAAGCGGAATGCCCTTATCAGGGCACTAAGGTATTGCCCCAGCGGTTGCTACAAAGGCCACGAACAAGTTTGCAGACTATCACACGCCTTGACGATTCTAGTACAACAAAGATGAATAGCTCTCAGTGATGATTCCCCCGACTTAACTACCCGGGGAACTTCTAGCAGGGCTAAGGACTAGATCTCCGTGTCTAATTAGACCGACGGCGTAAGTATAGCTAAAACGACTCCCTCCACACCGGGCCGATTAAGTAGTGTCCCGGTGATAAAGTTCCTCCCAAACCATGACGAGGACGCTGTCAAACGACAAAATCGACTCAACTATATGGAGTCGCCGAGGTTAGATATCTGAAAGCCATTTCAGTACGAAACATGCTGCCCTTTCACTTGAAGCGGTGATGGCGGATATCATGTCTGGTTTTTCTAACTGTAAACAAGATTAGAGGACCTTAACTGCTATAGACGATCCTGTTCCTGTCATCTCGCAGTACGTCAAACCCCGACTGATGTGTTGGAGTGGTCTTGCTGGTGCCCCCTAAATTGGGCCGGGTTGAGACGATCCCAGGGACCAACTCTTATAATTAGTACCTCATAGCTGCAACCAAACCTTCTTTGCTAAATTGTGTCCGTGGCCTGCAGAGACGGTTACAGAAATTGCCCAACGCCAAATTCGGTATCTTATGAGTGGATGCAAAGTGGCACGAGCGTTCGGAAATACGCATCCAGACAGAGTTGAGCGAATGACGTGTAGCCAAATTAGTATTGGATAGAGGTACATTCTACTTCTCCACTTCAAGCTGACCTTTGGCGTGTAACTGGTATGTATACTCCTACTTAGATTCATCTCTCAATTCTACCAGGGATGGAAAATAATCATCGTCAAGGGCAATCTGACTCAGCTGTCAACGCAGGCTCTTTCGTGCGAGCTTGTGTAGGCGAATGCGTGGCAGACCCTGGACGGGCCAGTTGAACCCGCCCTATTTAACGGGGCAAAAGGCGAACGATTTTTAAATCTATGCGAAACATCATGCCGCTACCTCTTCAGTGGTTCAGACGTGCCCTCGCACTGCGTCCCTCTATAAGTCATGCTCAAGCAAGGCGACAATAGCTTCGCTAATGACAACCATGCACGAAGAAGTTTGATCATGTCGCGTACACTCCCCTTGATCCGACGAGTCTACGAGCTTACTACCCTTTATCTATCACTTCGCTTAGTACATGTGTGCTGTGCATATAAGGTCAAAGCTTTCTGGCAGTGTAACTGGCAGTCTGACCCTTACGAGTATTACCTGTGCTGTGTTACTCGCACTCCTCTATATGGTAGGTTTCTTGCTGTGCTCCTGAAGCTCGTCCTCATTCGGCTTGTGTATTTTTCTTGATAGAGATACAGGCACCGCAAGTCTCATGTCAAAACAGACAAACGCTCTTTAAGCGGGTCACTCTCCACGAGTGCCACCTGTTTCTGTGCATGGAATAATGTCAGAGCCACCGTAGTGCCTAAACTAGTGTGGAGTCAGCGATTTGTTCGTACCACGCGGATGATTTTTGATGTAGTCAACGTCGCCTGACGAGCTAAGATGAACGGCTCTTCCCGATCCTACCAAGGGGTCGCACACACCGAAGAAGAGGACATCCCCTCATCTAATCGGAGCCGGCACTCCGGTTGGGATTACACCTTACACACCTAAAGGTTATCCTTTAACGGATTTGTGGACGCGCGTTTACGTCATATCCCACAGGCGGCGGAGAATGTATCCGCCCGATGACCTTACTGCGCATCCCTCGACCGTCTCCCGACAGGCGTCTCTCTGGGTAGTGAGCAAGCGTCGCCGAGCTGATCATGCACGCCGAATTTACCGTCTCCGCATGGCTATGAAGCAAACCGTGCAACAAGATATTCTCTGATGAGCGTGTTTAATAAGCGCGATAAGCTTTTGCACTTTGCATCGCGCCGGAAAATGTTCCTTTTTCACGTAAAACCGATTTATATTGTCAACTGCAGTTTCCCAGGTGGGCATAGAGCAGCGCAAAGGTCTTCACTGGGCGAGGTTAACCTACCTATGTTTAACCCCATCAGCCGTTACTCGCTGGGGCACACGTTTCGTTCCTGCACGGTATTTAACGTCATTGACTCTCGGGTCAGCAGGCGCGGTACTACAAACTCACGTCGGCATAAAGAGCTAACCTCCAAGCGGGTAATGTATTATTCTAGCTACTATTCAATTTAGATGTTGGTATTCGTGAGGGTGTTGAAATTCCTAATCGGGAGACAAGAGCTCAGGGCTATAACTTGCGTCTGTCCCTCCCATTCTCGCATTCGTGGCACAGCGGCGCGCCACCGCGTTTGCCCTGTCCCACAGTTGTCGCTACCATCTAGCAAATGGTGGTATGATAATGTGAGTTGACTACTTTTCACCATACATGATACATTATCTTTTGAACCTTCGGTCACAGGGTTACCAACGAGAGACCCTTTATCGTGCGAACGTCTGTAAGTTAACTCGCAGGACTTCTTTTACAACCTGCTGTTATTGGGTTCCATCGATCTGTGTCTTTCGAAATTTATTTTAACTCATTGTAATTCAACTGAGGTCGGCCCCCGTAAAATCCCTCGCGCGATGGTAGAGCACAAGAGCATTCTAAATCAACACGATAATCGGTATCTGACCCTACGTACCACCTCTATATGTAACGCATGAGTAAGTCTGACACGATGTGGGCTTGTACAGCTTACTGCTTTATGTTCAAGAGTAGACGCTGGGAGTAGGTATGAGTATAACTGCTGGTGCGCGCACTACGTGACTAGCAGGGGACCTCTGTGAGGCTTATGGTCAATGCCGTAGGACGGCGCAGATAGCGACGTTTTGCGGTCGCATGGTGTGTGATTGAGTAGATAATGATTAAGTAAGGATGTCATGGTTGACAGCGGCGGAGGAGAGTACATCACAAATGAGATGACCCATATATGGTCGACGGGGTGTTCCCCCTCCCCAGGGCTTGTCTCGTGTATCCCCCGGCTTGTTGAACCAGCCTGTTCACTAGGCTCTACAGCGGTTAACCTATCATGTCCCGAAGGACCAGGTGTACTCTTACAAACGGGCCTCAGCTTCGTTCGGCCATAGTTGTGCGACACCACCAGCGCCTAATACTAATTGCCCGGTGATGTCCCAAGCCGTATGCGCTATTCACGCGAGTCTGTGTCAGCATGTGAGTTTCGATTTGTTCAACAATGCAGAAAGAAGATCACCTTATCAATTCCACTAGCACTCTGCCAACCTCACAAAGTACGTAGATTGCTCGGTTACCTAGTGGTTTCATAGCGGCCGGGTAGATTCCTTAAATTTAACCTCTATTTAGAGACCCGACGAGTGTAGGATTACCCCAAAAATGATCTCTGTGGCTGGGCTCTACTATCTATGTGGAGAGGAAGCAGTCCATAGCTTATGCACACTGGAGGATCGAGGTTGGGCCGCCCGAAATGCAAGTCTCTGGATTCTGCGGCCATTCATAGGTCTCGAGGAAGAAGACAATAAGTCTTTGCGATGGACTCCTTGCTGTATTTCCGTGGTGTTTATAAAACGGAAAGGTCAGCCTGAGCAAAATCGACCTGATGTTTTGTGTTACTCAATTACAAATAAGCGTGTCCAAAACGCGCCTAGAGCAGTTGAGATCCAGCTAACCACCCTCACATACTGGGTATAAGAGGGAGTGGAGACCTGCCATTAACATGTGACGCGGAAGTATACCTATTTGTCCTCCACGGACGCGTTACCCCTTAGGGTCACTCAGACTTTGCGCCTGTTCCATCGAGGCTGCTTGGCCCCCCTCAAGTTAAGCTTGGTCGCGGCACCTTGTGCTCCCTCGGTCATACAAGACGTGGGACAAAAATTGCTTCGGACTCAAGGAGAATAAAATTTGGGTGCGCCAACATGGACAGTCGGCCAAATGAGTCAGGTGACTGGGATGCGGAGAGTGATAGTGGCGCTATTTCCTGCGTTGACCGCTAGACCCCAAAGGCTCTCGTGGAAACTCCGCTATGGCAAGACTTCGTAGCACCCACTTAACAGCCCCGGTAGCGAGCGTCTACCAAGTGATAAGAAAATGTTGCATTACCACACGAAAAGCATGCGCCCTTGACATCGTATGGCGCTGGAACATGAAACTTGGCCCCTTCCTCCTAAGGCTGTGCACTTGGACGGTTGCTCGGAAATTTCCAGGAGGGCCATAACTCGCCACAGCCTCCTGCGGGGTATGGCGGAGATCTACACAGGAAGGCAAATCCAAACAAGTGGTGGTTGCGGGTTTAGTATTCGGCGTCTGGAGATCTGCGGGGCTGTAGAACTTGGTGTGATTTAGTGGAGTGCCTAACGCTATTGGCGTGCAATGCTGTACTTAGACACTCGGGTCGAGCGTATAACATCGGCCGCATGGCCCGCATCACGCGCACGACTGTAATTGGTACGCTCGCACGACAGAATAGGGACACACCAATCGATTAAATTCTAACAGCTAGTTAGACGTTAGAATCAAGTTCCCGGTCGGGCCAGGATGATGCGATTTGGTGAGATGAGGTTATTGTGTTGCCAGGTTACCACCGTGCCCAAACTCGTGGGAGAATCCACCGTCGCTGCTTGCCAGCGGGGCCAAATTCCCATCCACTAGTAATCCATAGGTGATAAATGAGACGGAAGGGCTCCTGAAAGATTACTTCGTCATAGATAGAATGGGCATAAGAGTAAGGTTTGCGTACCAGGGCAGCAGTGTCCCTTAGATACTCACAAAAATAAGTCGAGTAGCCCAGCGATAGAAAACCGCTATGATTGTTCCTCCACCGCAAATCGGGAGGCGCTTAACTTTTGGGGATAAGCCTCTGCTCTTTAGCAATCCTTTAACGGTTTTGCCTCCAGGTCCGCTATCTCCGGTCTAATGCCCGTGTTCGGAAGTATGACGTGCTTTCACGGGCATATGCCGATTCTTGGCCGTGTTCTTGAGAAGGGGTACGATTGCGCCACAGCCGCTTCCACAATAGTTAGGTGTACAGACCCCGCTTGGAAGGGTCGAGGGGTCCGAGTTTAGGACACGGTTTAGCACCAGACATTAGTATTTGCTACTAGGCAGAGGGAAGGAAATGTACTTGGTATTCGCAACCATGGGGCCGAACACGGTCTTATCTGGTCTGTCATTCAGAGGGTAGATCCGCACATACTACGGCCTGGTGTATGATCCATGAGACACGGTCATGTCACCTTGTTTTTCCTGGCGGCCCTATACGGGATACACCCTAGCACCACACCGTTAGTTCTTCTGGCTAGACCAAGATAGCGTCCCATCCCTCGGGATTAGCCTGGGGGGGATATTGCCCCACGTGCGGTGAATAGTTCATTCCGGGCAGTTATATCCACTTGATACGACGCTCAGGGATCGTTTCAGGACCGCAAGTAGCTGCAACTAATTCGCAACTCTTGTGTGTCCGTGAGTCATCCTTAGCTACCGGTAATCGAACTGAACGCGAGTGTTCGAAGCTATGGGAGAAAGTACGGGAAAATGGGCGAAGCAAACTTAACGGGCGGGGCTAGTCCAACCAATGCTCTCTCAAATCACCTGATATTACGGTTGCGGCGCCCAGACTGATGTAGCGCGTGACATTTGAAAGCTCTCTCTGAAACAGTGACCGTACGCGAGCTTCGGGGCAATTCAGTGTGCCAGCTTTTTTCACGGCTCTGTGGTCCCTGTTGCCTATGACCGGTAATCGTATCTTAGTTGCTATTGATTAAACGTTCGAGGCATTTGTTCTACGAAGACGGAGCCGTAGAAATCCGATCAACGTGTAAGCAGACTACGGATTCACATAGACCTGTGCCTGTACGCCATTCCCGCGTCTTTTCCCTATCACAATTCACCAGCCGCTCGACCTCGTCCCCTGAACCGCCTCTCCCAGCCTCGTCCAGCTGAACCTCGAACTCATCGCAAAGCTGCGAGTACGCAGGAAGGGAATTCGGGCCATACCACCTCAACGGAGTAAGGCCGTCGGGCGAGTGAATCGTTATTAGATGATGGCATTGGTACGTGCATACGCACCTCTCAGCTTTGGAGGTGATTATCGACTCCCAAGCGGCCATTACGCGGGCCTCCCGGGGTACTCTCAACCTCCCCGTTCGCCTGGCGCTATCCAACGGCAGTCGCCCAACACAACAACTACAACCGGGATGATTCATACCGCGAGGAGACGATTTGTAGTATTTTGGAACTCACTAGCAAGCGCAATGAACAAATAGTAGGTAGGTCCATTAACTGTCATTACTGTTTGGAAGCCGCGTTATACAGCTAACTTGAATACACAACAGTTGGAAGCAAACAGAGCCGTGAGGCCCAAACTAATATGCGTATACTACCGTTCCACGGGACGCGCTTTCATATAAGCCACAGGATCGCCTTGGCGACGCGTTAGGCTGGCACACCTGCCGCGTGCCACAGTCTTCTACGACGGACAAAGTTCAGGACTTCTCACGAGACTCGACTTACCTTGAGCCCGCACCCATGCTAACACTCGGAGTTAAATTGTGTGATGTATCCGAGAGCCCTTTGGTGGGGGGAGTATTATCCGTGGAATACCAATTCAGTGCATACAGCCGAAATAATAGTCCTGGATGTGTTTATTGCGACATTCCTAGAACTTAGATGAAGTTCTTCGCATGGTCACACACCGGATGGAACAACAAAATTCGGGTCCTCGTCTTCCCATATTTGACGTCGCGTCTCCCCCTTACATGCTGCCTCATGATCAACTTTTCCTCTTCTGGTAGTTTACACAGACGGCGGGCTGCAATGACTAATGATCCTGAAGTACCTGGCCCTTAATCTCTTCAAAGCATTGTTACCATAGCCACTCCACGCGCTACCTCAGTCCAAGGTGTAAACATATAGGGGCATTTGCTACTCTGCGAAAGGTCTCTAGGGTTGTTCCTACGAAACCGTCTGATGTACTGCTCATGCTTCCCAGCTGAGAGTAACCGAGCACGGTGGGGGAAAGAAAATGGCTATGCCCAGGTCTGTAGCCTCGCGACTTAGTACTAAGCATGCTTGGAGACTTCAGCCGAAGACGCACGAGAGCGTGGCTCGCACCGCAGGGTAGGAACTCTAGAACTATTGCCAGCCTTCTCAAGAAATATTACGCTATTTATTTAAATATGGCACCGAGATGTGACTTACCATCACTGCAACAGTTCTAGTCGCATCAGGCGTATGTTAGCGTTACGTAATGGCGACCTCATTATCTCTAATGTATCACAGTGATTGCACTGTTGAAGAAGTAGTGGGCCTAGCTTTACTTCACCACCCCCGATTGGATACCCGGACTTATGCCTGGTGAACACCGTGAGGCCGTGACTACCGCCTAGTGAAGCCGCTGCCCTAGATAACCTGTGACTGAGCATCTTCAGTCGTCGAATTGGTTTGGACTAACGATTCATCCGAAATCGGTGTAATTCAAGTGCAAGCACATGAAACGGAATGGCCACCAGATTTAGACAAATTCTAGGGAACCGAGACTAAATATAGTCAGGTCGCCAGTCCCTAAGTGTACTCTTACTAATCCTGCAAGACAGCAATTGAATAGGCGGTTGATGAACCCGGTCCCTGTTTCGAAGACGTCACCGTTAACTAATTGAGAGGGCAAGGCGACCTTAAACCTCCACATGAATTTCGTTAATGCATGTTACGGTTAGATTAAGCTACAGCCTAAATGCACGATCTTCAGCTGGTGAATGTCTTGATTGGTTGGCATGACGGTCGTAGATCGATTACCAGTATCTATCCAGAATTGCGATCGTTTAGAGAACCAGCATTAGCGTTATCCCGCAGCGAACCGGACTTAGTGTGATACGCTTTGAGGAATCTGTGAGTTCGGCAGATCTAGTGTGTTCTGCTTTACCGTGAGGCAACTATAAACTACTTCATGATTGGTACAAGCAACAATGGTTTTTAGTGTATTTATTCGCTATCGCCGGTCCGAGTACAAAGGACGGCATCCCATATATCCTAAGTAATGGCGTAACAAAAACCCCGATAGATTTCTCCCAAGATGACCGCTTACTTACGTGCCCCCCACACGTGTAAGTCTATAATACGGGCTGGTTTTCAATATTTTGTTTGTTAGTGGCAAGTATTCCCCTCGCGCTTCACCTCCGCATACATCGCTGAGGGAAGATACTTTCTTTCCACGTACCTTAGTACCGTTGATTTACTGTACGGTTAGTCCGTAAGTTCGGTGCATTAATTTCGCGTTGACGTGTCATTTTAATACACGGTTCGTTTGCTCAGCGGTGCTCGACTTAAGTGCAATCAAATTGGTCGTTATAACCAGAGTGGATAGTCCGGGACGCTTTGACTCAAGCACTCACGGTGCATGACCTACGGAGCGTCGGATCTATCTGCTTGACATTACAGTCCTTCGAAGGTGGCCGATTGCGATTTTGTACGGGCAGCAATGCGCGAGGCTCACGGCTAGACTATACCAATATTTATGAACCAGCTCAAACTGCCCGCCCGCGATTGGATTTGTGACTGCACGTATAGATCGGCCAAACATCGGTGGGCCGTTTATCTACTTGCGCCCAGTGATCGTGGCAAGCAGGATGGACTCCAAAAGCGCGTGCGATTTGTGCGCTTCCGTTCTTCAGTTCGTACAACATTAAAGTTTTACTAAGTAGGCCGCAAGATAGATGTAACGGTTGAGGCGCGTGGTCTTACCTTAACATGACCACCGTCCACATTTTCTTGCGTGTGTGTGGCTCCTCCGGCATCTAAGAACATGAATCCATGAGCAATTCTTTAGGAACACATAATAGTGGAATAAACTATGAGCATAAAGCGCTATAATGCGCGCGCGCCCATGTAACTTAATACTGGATGTCCCCGGCAGTAGAGAAGGAGGATTTGAACTTAAATTCTTTTTTCTAGTGAGGCGGATCAAAGAGCCTTTAGACTTTTAATAGTAATCGCGCTGAGTATAAGATATTGGCGGTGTGGGCTCTTGACATGGTACGTGCGCGTGCAAAATCAAACGAGAACGTGTGTAAAGTTTATAAAAGGTTTCGTGATTATGCTTCTATACGACGGACTCCAAATAGCTCGATTGCGGATGATTTGTAGGTACCCTCGGGCGTTTATGACCATTTTTTGCACTGATCAGCTAATAGTGCTATATGACACATGGCCATTAAGCGCAGAGATCGCGGTCACAAACGTTACTAAATCCGTGTCAACCGATCATCCGGATAATGCTGAAATTAATGCGCGGTGGATTCACCTCCCAGTGAGTAATCGTGCTCGCAGAACAAACGAGTGATTACCCGACCCGGAGCATCCAGACAGTAATGACATGCGCTACAGGGGGCAGGCATCTTGGGCGGGATTTGTCCTAGACGGTCCGGTTTTCAGTAGTATGTATCAGGACCTGATGCAGGTTCAAGACGTAACCTTACAGGAACTCACGTTTCTCCGTCGGTAAAACAAATATTGCCGTATTCCTGACTATAATGTGAGTAGCAGTGCCTTCCTCACTACTGAGACCTTCTAGTTCCAGTAAAGCGTACCGTAACTAAACTAGCGAGAATAAATACAGTGTTCGAGGGCCTTGCCCATAACTGGGCATTGACCTCAACTGGTCAAGCAGCCAATCTGTAGGGTAGATGTGCATCCCGAGCACGTTTGACCCAAATTCGATCCTTGTACAATTAGTTCCCATCTTCCTCTCTACAGAGCATAACCACATGTTCAAGAGGCCGCGCAACGGCTTCAAATAGGACCAAAGCGCGTCTAGTCCTACGGACATGCGGTTGAGGAGTCCACGACACTGAACAATTCGTATCGAAACATCACGGGGTGAATGATTTAAGGTTACGGCATACCGGTTAACTGAATTAAGCGGTTAGGCGGAACCAACCCAGGCGTGACGCATTGTCATTCCTGGTACTATCGTAGTCAGGGCGCTTCGAGCATGAGGGTTGGTATGTTCCTTCTTTTACATAAAGACATCGTTTGTACTAAATACACCCCAGTCTGCATAGTACCGCACATACGAAGACTATGTCGACCGATCGGGTTGGCCGTTCAACAGTTAAAAAAGTGAGAGCTTGATAATGCCAGCTTGGCTATCCGCTCAGTCGTACGTCTTCACCTATGGTAGACCCTGCGTCCCTGCGGGGATGCTGCAGCATACCAGTTGCAGAAAGATTTGTTATCCCCAGAAACAAAGACTTCGTGACTTGTAAATTGCTATCACTGAGCTGGGGGCCGAGTGACGGGCAACTCCAATGTAGCTCGGGTATGCGGAATCTCTGTTGCAGGTTCGTGCAATGATGTACCAGGATAACAGAAAGGTACAAAGGTTTTCGATCTGATTTATTTCTCTGATGTACTTCCACGGGGGCTAGAGTTATAGAAGGTAGAGGTGGTCTCTTAAAATACCAAAAGTACAACCCTGGTGATTTCATCCAGCATACCATAACGCCGGGTCACGCCTCTGGGGATCATGGTCCCAGAGTCCGCTGGCCTTAGTAGCTATTGACCAATCAGCGATCTATTTCCACTCATATAACAGACAAGCATAGACATGATGCGGCCTACTTAATGATTGATTTGCTGGGGCTCTATCGGGGTGTTTCCTATAGTATTATTCTTTGTGTCGCCAGATTTTACTCGAACAAATCCAGTAGTAACCTTCAGTCCGGACAATGGATGAGGCTCAGCCAGGAAAGCACATTTGGCTAGCTCGCGTATAATAATTTTCACGCGGGAATAGAGGGAGCAGTCCGATGAAGGATAGCTGATATCCAGAACGGATCTTGAATGTGTAATTCTCACTCCGATACCCCGGATGCTTCTTTCTAGGATTTCACATCTACGACTCGATCGGACTGTCTTGGCCAGGAGTTGCGGGAGCATTCACCGAACTCTAAATTCTTCTGGGAAGTCCGCTTGCCGTAAGCATACCTAGTCATAGTCAGACTCCACCTTGCTGGAATGTCTAGCTGTTACACAATTCAATAGTGCTCCCAGGAGTGACTCTACTGCGATAGTAAATTAGCACGAGCGAGGCGAGGACAATTATCAGTCGATGCCGACGGGACACTTCTCACCGGAGAAAATTATGGTGATGAAACTTCCGGTGAGGAGGGTAAAGAAGTGCCCGTGTCCACTAGATTTCAGTCTTGGTTTCTACGGTGGTTGAGCCATCATGAGTTCCGCATCGCCTCCCTTTTGAGGGTAATTGTAGTCCTACAAAACACGCTATTGCCCTGTTCTGAACTCGCCTCGGATTGTGTGACGCCACCGCCCACAGGGGTAACGGTTCGCATGCCATGGCGGATCCCCAAATTGGCGTCAGCTGACTCTGATGATGGGGGGGTGGCAGCAGATACAGAAGACGGGAGAACGAGAGAGACGTTACGCGTGCACTCTGTCGTAGCATAATCCCGCAATATCTTTTCCCCTACGTAGTTCTTCATATCGTACTGAATTCAGACCATCTTGGGGCTCTCTAACAACCAGTGACGGGGATTACGGTGACCCCGGGACGACCACTTTACTGAGCGATGCCCTTAAGCCTGTCACATTGCGACCCGGGTTGATACGTCCACTCCATTGTCCTAAGAAGTATTTAAGTAAGCGATGGCATAGAAGGATTCGCCCCCAGAGTCGACGTATGCAGCACTGCTCACCTCTGAGGGGAACACATTTTTCAATAACCTCTCTAGGAGCAGAACGGCGCAAGTATCAGCAGTCCTTTGGGGCGAACGAGTGGCCCCAAACGTTTCCATCCACCCCGTAACCATTCCACCTCGCAGTGCGGGTACGCGGTATAATACAGTATATGAATCCGTGTCGAGCAACCTATTTCCCTAGTCGGAGGTGACGCGTGCACTTTAATTGTCATGGGACAATTCGCGGACCGCACGGTAATTGCCGTGGGTGCTCCCATCAGCGCAAAAAATAAGTAGTGCGCATCTGTTCAAGCTTTGCTAAGAAGTGATTGCAGACGCCACCCGATTAACTTGACTTTGCAAAGCGGGGTTGTTCGTTATAACAAGTGCGTTACTTATACTCACGGGCTGGCGTAATACACTGACAGAAGAACTACGTGCAATTCCCTTCCGCAACACTGGGTTTCATTCACGACTAAATAGGGTAGTTACAGATGGGGCTCGACAAGACTAGGCAGGTAGTGTATGAAAATATGCTTGTATCACAATGGCCTATGGTAGTCGGCAACTCAAATCGGGAATTTCGACAAGCACTTAGTAGATAGTTTTGCGCAGCTAGGTTGTAACAACCCGATGCCGCATGATAGCGCAATTAAGCTATTGGTATTTCCGTAGCTGACACTCATCACTTGATCCTAAGGACTTCTTCGACACCATTAATGGGACTGCTTTACGCGAAACCTGCGAGCTCTGTGGGTAATTTTGACATATACGTCATGTCCTTATGGTATATACGAAATTTACGGACTAGTGCTTCCGCATTACATAACGGAGCCTAAATCCTCAAAACCGGTTTCGGAATACGTACGATGCAGCGCAGGTAGCGCTAGACAGGGGAAGGAACACGACTAAGTCGCCCGGTGCAGGCGATATGTTGGGGATTGTAGAATTTTGCAAGAACACAACCCTTACGGTTGGACCAATGAGAGTAGGCCACGATTCCCAGCACAAATCCTACGAGGTATAAGAAGAGGTCTATGTATCGTCGACATATGCGCATGTACTTTAGAGCGCCATGCACCTGTTCATTGCCTTTTGTGCCAAACCGACGCCCATTGGAGACCACTCCGTAGATGACCGTGAACTTATGCAACGTATGGTCTTGTCCGAATAAGAAAAATTTGACTCCTAACAATGAATCGTGGTGTTAGGTGCAAACGTCCGCCCTCCACCCTGAGCTCACGCTTGGCTATTAGTACAGCCTAGGGCCGTTAGCATTCCAGAGCTTAATTAACCTCTCTTATGCCCACCGCTGTTAAGTCACATGCCAAATGATGTGAGGCTTTCTCCTACTTCTTGCGCAGTCCAAACACATAAGGAGCCGTATTTATGCCCAGTATGGGCAATGTGTTAGGAATAAATGGTGGACGCTCGCCGGGAGATCCTAAGGTCTTCTAATTCCTGGAAAAGCCGCGGTTCCTTGGGGAGCTGTTTCACTAGCAACCGGGTTTACTTGGGCGTAGCGTATGGTCGATCTACTTCCATTAGACCACGTAATTGTTCTAAGAGCATGCGATTCCCAATCAGCTCGTTTGTAGCCAAATGTCTATGCCGCTGAGGGAGTAAACATTTAGCTTACCTTATCAACGATAGTGCCAAAGTTACTTTACTAGATAACACCCTTTGTTAAGTTCAGGAGCGAGTCGCACCCACAAGTAGTATTTCGATGTTGGTCGCGGACAGCCTGCGTAATGCACAAAATGAGCCCTACATCCAAGTAAGGCGATTGTACGCGACCTCTAAGGATTGATGGTTATACACTCAGATTCGTTGACGGCTATGCCGTTCGATTATGCTGCTTAATGGAGTACAAGGGATGCTATCGCCCGGGCTTTAACAAAGGAACCAAGCTCTGCGACACCTGTGAGAATTCAGGATGCGTATGTTCGAATGTTTACGTGAATGTCGCTCGGACCGAAACGATGACGGGGAAGGGACTTCTGGGTACTTTGTAGTGATACGGTGACATTGTGGACCAATCGCTGAATAGCTAGATACACACATCCGCGGGGAATAAATGCGCAACATACAGCCATTTGACGTGCGGGGGTTCAGTAATAGGAAAATCTGGAAGAAACTACCGAATGCCGGTGCGGTCGCCAGCGGGCCGAAACCTGGGGGTAGCAGCATTATCGCATACACTCACAGTTAACGCGCGCCCCTGAGTACCTTGCCACTAAGGACTTGACATAGCGCCATTGATTGTTTATCAGATTTGCCATTCGGGGGCCCCACTTTACAGTAATAGAGTGTATGTAGAACTGTTTTATCCGCCTTTATCTAATTGTACAATACTGTAGGTCTCACTGTTGATATGTATTCCGTCTTCCTTACTATATGTTTGGAATAGTCTGCGAATGCACTAACTGTTGCAAGCCCCGATGATTAATCCGATAAGTACAATGTTCGTCTAGGGTGTCCGAACGAGACCACTCACCTACTCGCGTATTACGCGTGATCACTTGGAACCGAGCCAATACTCGCGTCTTGACGAATAGTGGAGTTCTGTTACGCGATATTGGTGGCGATTGGTATCAGTGTACAACGCGTAGTCGCGTCTATGGACTCCGTGTCTCATAGCACACTCGACTTCGGTATTGCTGATGTATTTTTTGCACGTGATACGGTGGGCTACCTCGCATTCCGTTTACGTGACTGGCGTGAGACCATTAAGGTGCCGCTGGTGCGAGGTCATAGGATCCCATAACTTAAGCATCTCAAAATCAGGTACGATTGTAGTACAAATTGAGCCTACCCCGCGAGCGTCTTACCGCAGATTTCCTCGAGGGAGCGCCCACACCTCGTACCCAGAATTAATTATGCCCCAGCGAGCGTGCGGTCTTCGGAAGCTTCTGTCCGAAGACATAACCATGTAGTCCAAGCTGCTTTTCGCGGAGTACTACTACAACATTTCTTGCGGAGCCTTTGGTGCGCGTTCATACTACTAGTAAACAGTGTTGGTGGCATCTCTATATGGGATTTCGAAACCTAAGAAATCCTAGTTCATGTGACTATATACAGCGCTAACCCGCGCCAGCCCTAGGACCTCAGCAAGGAAGGCGACGCGTCCCCACGTTCGAAAGAGCCTAGCATAGACGTAGACAATAGCCTGCACTCAATAATTATAAGTTTTCATCTATCGCATATCGTGTTACCATTCGGTACACGCGATGGAGCAAACTGATCATGATTTATTTTATAAGAAATGCATACATGTAGAGGCTTTAACGTTATTAAACGTCACCGGGCAGAGTCCAGACCCACCACCTTATTAAGGCTTCTTTTTGCGCCGACCTTATCATGCGCGTGGCGAAATCCGCCGTCTTGATCCTATCGATCCAGGCCGTTATTTCACTGCGCGTCGCGCCAATATTTTTTATTTATAATGAATCGTGCACGCGATCTATTCAAGAGTTGGGGGTGGATTTGCTCGGATGCTGATGTGTAATAGAACGTAGCTCTATTTCAGGTATTATCAACGAACTATCGATCATCTACGAGCTCCATTAACGATTCGATCTTTACGAATATGAACATCGGGGGAATTCACTCGACGGAGACGCGACATGTACATGCGCGTCGGCTATTTACCCTCGTAAGTACCACAACATCCTTCAACTAAGCAGAACTCCGGAGTTGTGGCTGGCACGTTCGCTAGTATTTTAGTATTCTCGGAGTGCAAAAGGAGCGGGGTTATTATGCTAATCTGTGGCTTAGGCTAAATATCATGGCCCTAGCCAATGGATGCCACCCGAGAGTAAGGCCCGGTACATTTGCCAACGAGATAACATCTCAATCGCTGCCACTGGTAGTCCCCTTCGTATAACTACTATTTCGATGTCTTGTATTCACCAGACTAATGGTGGCTAGTCCTAAGTCCACATCCAAATCTGTGCACATATATTATCTTAGCTGTACTACTAATTCATGAAGGAATAGTCGGCAACAGCACACGGTTATTGAGCAGGCACTGCATCTCAGGTTTTTTTTCTTCGTTCCGTTTCTGATGATTTACATGCCGCTATGGAGGCAGCTCTAAAAGTGATCCCCAAAAGCGAAATGACGTATAAAATCTCGCACGGGGAAAGCTTGCCTATCGCTTTAGACACAGGCTGTAATGAGTTGAGATACGATAGCTGTCTTGACCTTGATAAAGTGGGGTAATCTTACACTTATTCACTCGCGATCGGCAGAATCGGCAGATAGGAGACGCTTAGGAAGCGTTCGAACAGACTCTTTCCGACAGATCAGTCTTAACATAATGATAACGCTCGCGCTGTTTAGTCCTCATCCCGCGGTTCGGCTCCCTCCTCAATTCTACACGATTGAACGCTATGCTTTGTTGTTATAGCGTACCACAGCTAAGCACGTAACAGCGATAGTGCCGTTGCATCGTGGGTTCAAGTTTCTCTTACTCCAAAAGGTTCTTACAGTGATTGAGGCTCCTGTCAAATTCAAAGGGCCCGAACAGACGAAGTTCAACACTTGCCGTACTGTGGACCCGCGGCCGGTTTCGAGGGTATTTCTCCAACGACAGCGACAGATGTATGTTAGTTGCAGTACTTCGCAAGGTGGGTTATTACTTCGGAGAGCGTTAAGCATTAGACTTTGTGTGTACGAAACTTATGGGTGTTCCTTACCTGTTCACTATCTGAGTGGTGACTCGCCCTCAAGCCTGTTTAAAAATCTGAGTGTCAACAGGCCGTCACCGGCTACTCGGGTAAGGGGTATCTCGCCGGCCTTATTCCTGCTTCTTTGTTTTAGCTATCTAGCTAAACCGGAGTTACGTTCTCTGAACAGAAGATCAGCCGACGCCGCTATAGAGATATCTTGTTCTTTTTGCGACTATTTCGGCTAGGGTGTCACCTGCATACCGAGATAGCTCCAATGAGCAGCATGATAACGTGTCTCGGAAAGTTAAAATTCACCCCTCCGGGGATAGGCATTTAGTATACCACCTACGCCAGTGTATACATATTTTAAAAGATCCCCCGAGTACTGAGTAATAAGGCCTTGAAGTCGCACATCTGCGTCGGGAGAAGCCAAGCCTAACCCCGTCCTAGCTAGACGATAACGTCATGCCTACATGAACGAATTGCTTCGACCCTTCGATTAGGACGATGAATTACAAATTTTGGTAACGACTACGCGTGGCGTAGGCGCCACGAATAAAACACTGGGAGAGTTGAACCATATTATCCGCGAAAACGTAAATCAACCATGTCAATTCTCAAGTTGTGTCCAACGGAGCACTTGCTAGCACATCTGTCGAGAGGGACCCTCATGTCTTCTACAACAAACCGACTTCTTGAGCTATTCCACATCAGTATGGCAGGCACCTCTCTCAGCCCTACGGCGTAGACGTCCCCGAGGATCTCAGAAGGTATTCCACCGCGAATCGTCCACCTTGGTGCCGTCGTGTCTACATTAACGCAATGCGAGTCGGTCAGCGACTAATCTCCACGAGACCTAGTACAGTTCACTTGGGGTGCCGTGGCTGTCAAAGCAGATGAACTAAATCCACATAATCGACATCCGTGTGGCAAAGTCTCTATTTGGAGGATGGGATATTACGGTTACAGAGAGGCAGGGGGGCGGACACCCCCTTAGATATGCGGGAGCAAGTGAACCTATCTAAAACGTAACCAGCGCTCGAAGTTATACATCGGCATTATACGGGTCTGCCGGTCGGACGCTACACCAACGCTCGAATGACAACTGACACGCTTACTGTCAAGGCCTTTTTCGCCGGATTGATGCAATTATCCGGCAGGGACGTCCTGACCTGAGTTTAGCTGCTCGAAGCTTGAGAGAAGTCAACATTAGAGATGGGCATTGTTAATTTATGAATGAGGTTGACTGCTATGATTGCGGGTCTCACATAACTTTCCGTTCAACAGCAGTCCGTTGAGAACGGATCGTACCTGGAGTCAGTTCTATTGATCCTACGAATATTGCGCTGTCCGTGGATTATGTGGGGCATTAGGCACGCGCACAGCATTATGAAAGTTACTTGCGATCACCGTTCCAATGGCTGTGCTGCCTGGCCGGACTCAGTGCCCGATTCATGTCCAACTGGCAACGGTCGGATGGAGAGGTGTTTAAAAGAGATGTGAGCAAACCCTGGGGAAACTAAATGACTTACCTTCCCTTCATTGTAGGTATTTATACCGATGTATTGATAACTGATAGATCTGCTAACAGGGTGTTAACTGTTTAATCTGTAACTCATAAACTGCACAAAGGCCATTCCACGAACCACGGCCGCCAGCTACCATGACGGCATCTAGAGTGGGTCGCGGTGGGCTGGTCCGAAGGACGTACTGTACTGAACTCCTGGCATTCTTTGTGCTGCATTTGCATTAGAAAGACCTCCTATTATACTGGAAACGATTCCGGTATAATACAGATCTCTTTTGATGCCCATAAACAGCGCCATGCAACGGTCAACAGAGGGCCTTTTGATAAACCCTACCTGAATTGATGCTCCAGTCGACGTATGATTTAAGGTGAGACATCATAATTGAACATTCGTCTTTCAGCCCAGGGGCGGAGCCGCTATATCCCTGAGCTTAGTACGACCCGTAACGCTTTCATTCCATACCGACCACTGCGCTCATGTCCAAGATTCGTTTTAATGAGTGCTCTCCGCTGTGGCAGACCAGTCTGCTGCTGGCTTTCACTGACCAATCAAGATATAACACGATCTGCTGTTGGGACAGCGTTATGTCCCTACTTGTAGATGCTCTTACAATGAAGACAAAGTGGGTTAAACATTTTTTTACTAGCCGGAAGCGCTACTTTTGAATTTCCACCAGTTTTGGGCCTTTCCTGGAACATAGGGAGCCGAAGTTATGGGTCGCCCAGCACTTTACTCATGTGCCAATAATTTAACAACAGCGATCCTATGCAATTCAAAGTCCTCTTTGTCCCGAACGACTACCCAGGTAGCTATAGCGTGCTTCACCTTACTAAAATGGGAGGAACCGGTTCCCCCCGGGTGAAACGGCAGCCTAGGTTGTTCGGTAGCGTCAAAGTCGTAAGCGGATGGTTAGGACGGTGTTGACGGGAATCGACGGCCTAGTATTCGTTGGTACGTCATCTTCGTTGGGGAGCACCACATGCGTGAAGTCCCGGCAGCCCGGAACCGAGATACGCACCTGATCTTGTAGCGGAGGGGTCAGCTACAGCGAAACTACCCTTCGAACGCCGATACCATATTGTTATCAAGAATCCTACCTCGAAGCGGGGGGCCTCGACCCATGTCCATCAAAGTATACACTTGCAACGACGATCAAAAGGTAAGGACGTAGACGTGGATAGAATATATATTCACCCGAACGCAGGACAATGTTAGGGAGCATAGCCTTACCTGCGTGTGCCATTGAGATGGTCGTTCTCTTTACGGAAAGTGCGTCTCTACAGCTCCCTGCGTCCTAGAGCCTTTGAAAACTCATAATCACAGCCATGTCCGACCAGGGCCAATAAGGAAATATCTTATTGATTCAGTCACTACCCGCCTGATATTCTTTGTCCGCAATTAACACCCCTTGAGTCAATAAGACGAGTAGTGTTCGGCGGAGACAGTCTCATTTTCCCTCTGCTCATATCGCAACTGGCCGCGTTCCCGGAGGGCTGAATTATAGAAGTTTAGCCACTGTCTTTGCAAGTCCAATGACATCTACCTTGATCGATTAGATCCAAAGCTTAAAGGGGTAATGGGGGACAATAAGTACGCATACACCTACCATACCTATAGAGCGTAGGCAAAAAAACTCGCCACTTAGCTCCTACATGACTACACGTGTGGAACAAATATTAGCGGTTTATGCAATTTTGGCCCTTTAACCGCATCAGACTAAGGAACAAGAATGGGTCATCTTGGATAGGCTATTCAGTGGCTCGAGTTTGGGAGGCGGTGCCGACTCATGTTTCGAGCGATTGCATGTCGAATCCCCAGCACACGGTGTCGCACGCTAGTGTCGCTCTGCGCCCCATGATAGTTTGAACCCGCTAAAACGACGTGTCCCTTTTATCACTGTAATAGCGAATAGGAATGACAGTCCCGCCGTCCGTCACCCGGCACACGCAGTGAACGTACGAGGCCCCTCTTTCTCCTATGGACACCCGTATCTCGAGCGTTCATTCCGATTGTTTCGTCTGCGGGGCGGGCCCAGTAAGCTGTAATCCCACTTGATGTGGATTTCAAGGATTGCATCAGCAGGCAGTCTGCTGGATAGCAGTAAAAAACTTTAAAGGCACGAGGTTTGTGGGGAACATCACCGTACAAAGGACATGTGCCTCTAGTTGGCTTTTTGCGGTCTCTTGGGTCCTTGTACTACGCCCTCGTCTGGTCGTATCATTTCGTTAACCTAGAGTCAAATGTACGCTCAGTACCCCATGTTATCCTGTGGTGCTGAGCTGGCAGATGCTAAGTTGAGTCGGAAGCCCCTTTCTGCATAGTCCGTAAAATGTATGGGATGCCGGTTACACGAGCAAGGATAACGTCTACACAGGAGAGAAGGTTGCGGCTACTGAGCACACAAATGACCCGCAGTGATTCGCGTAGGTACTATATATCTAAATCTTATAACGAATTCTAGTTTGGTCGCTAGCGTTGATTGAACCCGTAGTTGTTACCCGTGGCCCAGTCGAGTGTCTGTAATCAAATCGGTCGATAGAACGGAGCCGGCATTCAGAGTCCACACGTCACACGAGGACCCTGCCCGTCGGTAACACGCTTCTGTGCTGGGACTTTACCCATCCACAATCTTGTGGTCAGTTAGCCAGAGGAACCCGTTATTGTTAAACAGAGATGCAGACCGTCCGCCTAGCAACAGGTCTGTATTCTCGCTCTGGATTATTCTAACTATCCCGCTACGCGGTGCCAACATTGTAGTCATCTACATATAGCCATGGTTACTGGCTACTGATTTTAGGATTCAACGTCACCCCTGGTTTTTACGTCTACGTACGTAGAAGTCTAATCGTCGGTTTTTAGGAAGAGGTATGATTGCGGGATGACCTCTACGATACATAATGTTTTAACGTTGCTACGACTCCAGGTTAATTTATGCGAGGGCTTCGATTTTTTTCACATGACTTAACTGCAGCTCGCGGCACACGCTAGCTCCAAGCTAGCAAAGTTAAGTTAACCATGTTTTTTCTGCGGGAGGCTATGCCCGTCCCCAGTCTGCTTAGGGTGAATAATCTCAGGCCTGTTTCGAAATCCGCTAGGGCATCAAGACTAAGGTTGATGGGGTCCACTTGTCTCGCAGCGGACGCAAACGCGCAAAACTATCCGCGTAGGGTTAAACGCTTCATATGACTCAAATTGGACCTTGGATTCCATGGGGAACTCATGCACACCGGCCACAGGACTTATCATACTGACTCCTTTACAATAAACGAATCACGCGGTTTATCAAGCGTGCGTGTCCGACCATAAGAATGAAAGATGCCTTTTTTTTATCTTCATGCTGTGCCTAACCCTCCCAGTGCCGCCAGTCCCGCTGCCATCGATTTAATTCCCCTTTAACCAACCTCGCTTATACAGGTCGGATTTCGATACCCAACGACATACGGCTCCGAATGCTTTCTCAGGTCCGACCGGGTGTGCAATTCTCGCGCCAACCTCCTACCGGAGTCAATTATTGGGGAAACCAGCTGGTCGCATGTTGTGTATGTTACCGAGCATGCTTGGTAGCGACTGGAACGTTCTTCCTAACTAGCCTGAAAAATCTGGAGGCCCGCTTAGATTTCTGCTAGCCTGCGTGTAAGGTACTGGGAATGTAAGCCCCGACACCAAATCTTCAAAGCCGAGATACTTGTTGACCTCTCCAGTTAGTGACATGGGAAGTCATGCCCGCAGAAGTGCGACGGTCCGACTTCAATCTTCGTACGCTAACGAGATCAACACCCATGATTTGGAGCTATTTGGCTAAGATGAACACCCGTAATTCTGTTCTGTTAATCTTATGGGTGGTTGAGGGCCTCTAGAAACGAAACGTAACCTCGCTGGTACGTGCGTGACCTGAATAGCGCGTATTGAGCGCACGGAGCCCTCTCCTGTGAAGCACTTCACACGATGTTCTCGCAAGTCGCGACATGGGTTTATGAGTTGGGACAGGGGTACTACAATTTTTGTCAGATCCCTCCTCCGGACTGTTGGGTCCGGTAAAACGCAGGAACCGAAGCATGGCCAGTCTTGTGCGACTATGGGCACTCGTAATCAATATCATGGTACCCTTCGTAGGCACGACGGTTGGGCTGCTCCAATTGCGATGCCGCCGACATTCACTAGCTTTCCTTATTCGAGAGCAGTCCGTGTCTTAGCTACGCCGTCAGGAGTCGCGTCGTTGCCACGGACTGGGAACGCACGTTTTCCCGCGGGTAGTGATAATTACCGGTATAATACCGGCCAGTCACTCAGTTCTGAGTACCCTCTGAAGGTTCCTTAGGGGTTGGTCTGCCGGTATAAGTTCCGTCCCAGGTCTGCTCAAATCGAGCCCTTTGATCACTATCTGTTTGTCGTATTCCTTTCCCCCGGTTACTGAGCAACCCAGCCCTACCATTATAGTGTTAGCTAAAGTTGTATACGATGTCTTTAATCACACGTGCAGTGAACCTCGAAAGGGGTTATGCACTACGGAGGTATTAGACATTCCCTGGTTACGCGCGTTAGTCATACCATTCATTCTCGCCTTGGGGTTATCGCGTCGGGTCAGACGAGGCCGCTAGCGGCCCTCAATGCAAGACACTTGCCGTATGCAATTTTAGAGGGCAACGGGCAAAACTGGCAATCGTCTATAACTGGGTAGAAGCCAATCGAATCAGTACCAGCGCTTGCTTGTGCATGGGGTCTATGGCACCACGACCCTACTAGAACGAGCAAAAATCTCTTCTATGTGCTCGATTACTCCCCACGAGGACGTAATTGCGGTGTAGGCCTATCACGTGCGATCTTCCATTTGTGCTAACGCGTTACATCTTTAGGGTTCCCTCCAATTTTCGAAGGTATATTCAATTTCGGAGATGACGGACTACATTAACGGTAAAAACGACGAGAACGAATTCGCATTGATCCCAATGCTATCACTGTGGCAGCGGCCGTGTACCTCCATTGGTACCGTTAATGAGTACATTAATAGAACATGCCTGATACTTGGCCTAAAGGCCTACCGTGGGGTTACTTTAGCACAATATTGTTAACGGAAAGCACACGAAGTCCGTTTTTCTGGGGGTCCGCGTACAGAACGGTGTTTTCGGTATCAATGGCACTGTTAGAAGGGTTGAATAGAATCAATTTATATTCGCAAAGGTCGCGTGGTACTAAAGGTCTGAGCCACGCACCCCCTTGGGACCGTGGACAAACCGCTAGATCTCTTGCGCGGTCCGTCATACTTTGGACTGTGTCCATGGATATATGAGGCGACTGCGGCGATCTCTCCTGTTACGGAAGTGTCCGGTGAACACATCTGGGAGCCTTTTCCCTTCAAAGTCTATCTCCGTAAGTTTATTCCGCCGTGACTGGGGACTGCCCGATTTCGCTCTACTCTCTCTATTTACCGATAACAATGAGGTTAGGTAGTCTTGGTGAACAGCTTAACTGCTCTCTAGTGTACGAAATAAATTTATGAGGGTTCATAATTCCAGTTGTGAACCCATGTAACGATAGCCCCCAAGCCGTCGAGAAAATACCCTCCGCCACACATTCTAGTTGTTCCCAGTTTCGAGCCGTATGGCTTTCGTCTCAGGCCTCTCCGCATGTTACCGTTTTCATCCTTACTTAAGAATAGAAGGCGGCGAAAATACGGACCGAAATTCGGGAAGAACACCAGAAATCTCAGGACCCCGGCATAGGTAGCATCCTCACTACCTTACCGCAAGAATACCGGTCACGGCTCCGTCCTTATACAAATCGACCAGCCCCACATACACAGTGCGACTCTCTTGTCGAAGCGGCTGAGTTGCAGCTCACGGATTAATTTCAAGGAGAGTACCCTGCGAGGTCTCCTAAATATGAGCAAGCAACCAAGTCCTGGGCCGGTCCTAAGTTGTTCAGGCGAGTGGTGGCACCTCGACGCGTTGTGCAGCTGGAATCTGTACACCCTTATCGAGTGACCCCGGATTCGTGGGTGCGCACGCAAGTAGACTCCTATCGGAATGACGATCCCATGCGCTGCGGAATGTTGTCGTTGAGATGGAGTTATCCTGGAATGTGCAACCTCTTAATTCGTAATATTCACTAGTTCATAAAATTTATTCGGCCTAGCAGTGCGGACCATAGGGGCCTACATGTGTATACGACGCGCCCATATCCAATCGAATAGACGACTTAAACCTCAAAAGAAGACATAAGAAAATCAATACGACGCAAGGATCCGTCGTCCAACCTCTATCTTTTACCTTAGACGCCCGGTTACAAAGCTTAGGAGACAGGGTCGTCAACTCATGGGATTACACTAAGCAGGATTGATAAGTCTAATACTAACCGGGCCAGTATGGAGCGAAGGTAGTAAGACAAAGGAAACATGCTTTAGCATAAATCTCCAATGGTCTCGGGTCGGTACGTTTCCTCTCGCATCGAACCCCCTCGGAATACAAGAGACGGGCGACCTAAAGCAATCGCTAGGCGAGGCTCAGAGGACTTCGGGCCCAGTGAGCCGCCTTTTCGATTTCAGCAAAGGTGTTTGTCACCACTGATTCGAAGAAGTCGCTCACTTAACTATTTTATATACCATGTAATGGGTGCGAGTGAGTCTCTACAATTCTGCCCCGTCGTACGGTTAGCTATCACCCGAGGAGAGAAGATTCGACCACCGCGTACTTATGACGGGAGGTTACTAAACAGTGTTTTTGCGCCTCTCGTCCCTTTCGAAAAGCCAAAGTTCTTTTTTGTAACTAAAAGAGACCCTAACAGCCATGTGCTACATGAAACGATGCCAAATGAAATTAACTTTTGCTTACACGTTTCAGACTATCTGGACATGCCTATGTGTCCCCAGCCGACTATGAAACCGTGGAGCACAACTGCATTTCGTAAAGAAAACAACGCTTTTCGCAAAACGCTTCCATAGTACCGTCGAAGTTAATACTTCCCAGTAGGAAGACGATAATAGAGATAATCCTTAGAGGACACGTAGACGATTATAAAGATTTAGCTTGCCGGCCGCAGCACCCTATGTAACAGTGTACTGCTATGAATACTTCGAGGCATACATTTGTGAGTAAGTGAGGCCGTACAGTTACTGGCCTGTAGTCCAAGTACCTTTCAACCTTTATGACGACTTTTTGCTGCAGGGTCATCCGGCATGATTTAAAAGAGGCCCCCTGAAACCTTGTGGTCTAAGACGCCTGCTTTGTATTAAGATGCCTCGACAGAGCGCCCTTTTCAACACGCTGCTTTTCGTTCGAGTTATAGCAGGCATTACGGCTATCGAAATATCGCTACCATTTTATGCTTAGTGTAATTCTGTCCCGCGTCTGTTATTTATGAGACGTGCAAACCTTCAACCTTGACCTGCACAACTGGCCGCCTCAAAGTGTTTCCAGTTAGTAATTTCACCCTCTTTTAATGGACAGGCACTGTATGAAAAAATTTCCGAGGCCAGGTCATGTTTAGCCACTGCACAACAGAAAGGCGATGACCGAACGGCACCGCCATAACTTGTTTCGTTTGCCTCTCTTTATTCCTGTGTAATTGGCTCAGACGGAGTATATCTCGTCATAAGCACTGTGACTATCTATAGAAACCCAGAAGGTGGCCCCGTACGTGACTGGCGCAGTCCGTGTACACACTATAGGACAATCCTGAATGCATTACGCACCGGCTGCTACGATATCACGTGACCTTCCGCTGCTTGCCGGACTGTGATTTAAGCCCTAGTATCTGTTAATATTGCTCTTCGCATGACTGTACCACACGAGTTCCCTGGAATATATGAGTGAATACAGCTTAACGGACCTACTACTGTCAGTACTTAAGGAACTCCACTATTCGCATGTCACAAATTGATTTGGGTTTCCAGCGAATTTCAAGGGCACGCCCAGGCGAGTAAGAAAGAAGTTCGCTCCCATCTTGAGCAGATCCGCCACTAGTCAGGGGCTTCCCGGGGGAAGATGCGCCCGTAGCACTTTGGTGTCTTAAGGTGTTCACTGTAGCTTAAATCATCGAGACTAGGGTCCGGGGCCCGGCTACTCGAGACCGCGCCCATGAAGCGATAACACTCGGCCACACCGTCGGCGCTTGTATTTTTTTTCTCTTTTACATGTGCTTCGCGATAGTGCGCCGTACCTGCACTGGCCGTGCCCGCGCTGATACAAATGTTGATGGTTTGATCCTCAGACCCCGAAACCTCCGTCCCGCACTAACTGTATAACTACGACCGGAGGACCTCCCGTTGCGCATTCTCCCGAATCGGTATAACTCAGATACCGGGTGATGTTTCAGAGATTGAATGACGGGGATGAAATACGAAGGGGGGCTTCTTATTGGTAGGATGGTTCTACATCCGCCGTTCTCAACCCCAGCCCTTGTCCAGAAATCCGTCAATGAAAAACACTGCGAGCCGCTACTTTACGAGGCGTTCGTTATCTACATCGTGGTCCATGGTAGATTGAGGTTACTATTGTAAACCCGCCGAGGAGTAACTTTCTCGAACTTAAGACCGGGTTGAAATGGATCGGGTGAGCGTTTCGATAAGACGGGGGTACCGAAACTCATACTTGTCGCCATATGGAGCTCCTACCACGACATAGTGACAGTAAACCAGGCGATTGGCAGGCAAAGAATTTCACTCTCAGTACATCAGCATCACATACGGCTGGGTTTTGATCAGCCAACGGGACACAAACGTTGTAGCGGCCAGTCACTTCGTTCTGGCCTCGCTATGATTTAATATAATTTAACGCGCAAAGGCGTATACACTAAGGACGGATGAAGGCTGGTCGGGCACTACGCCAATCTGTCCTGTGCAACACTGGTCGCTTATGCTCGTCCACCGTCGTTGGTTCCGAGTACATAGTACGGAGGATAACACCCAATCGTCGACCCGGGACTTTATCTTTCCTACCAGAAGGTATTTCCTAGGAGGACTACCCTCAAGAGATGAATCGATAGTCGGGGCCCTAAGGGACTAGTGAGATTTACATTTTACCGCGCCTCATTAGTTTCTGAAGAGGCTCCTTCAGTTATAGGACACGGCTTGTATCTGACGATAAGCAATGCGTTGCTGACTGGCGGTATTCAGTGCACCTACGTAGTGGAGATCTCCCTCATCCGGTGTCTAATGTGCGGGAGGGATCCTTCACTACGAAGTTGCTCGGCCGCGCAGTAGCACCTGTGTTGCATGTTTGCTGCTGCACTTAATTAATCCAGCCATACAGTGAGCCGCCGACCTATAGCGTGACGCTTATGTAGGCGGTCACTATATCGTGCATTGGCTTAGGGGCCTACATAATTCGCGGAACGTGTGCGTCTCGGTAGGCTCGAAAGCCACGTAAGCTGAATCTATGTAAACTACCATAGCAGATAACGGTTTCCCTGGACTTAAATTGAGAATGGAAGGTCACATTAAAACTCAGCAGGTTCCTACTATAATCAGTGGCAGAGTATGGCTATGGCTAAAAGATGTTGTGCTATTGCCTCATAATTATATAGTTTTGCTGTTAAGTCTTGGTAAGGCCTAAGAAACCTGATGTCCCCCTGCAACAGAAAGGCCGCCTGGACTTCTCCATAAGTTACTCACATCTTAGTATGTGCCAGTAAAGCACGGCTTAAGCTGGGTGGAGTAGCAACCTGCGCTCTCGCACACGAAACCGAGTGTGCGGCGTGCGCGATCAAACCGCTCCGAGCATGTTCCTGAAAGGTGTCTTGCAAACGCAAGCGCGCTATATTTTTGCTGGGTACGCGCGGCGATAACAGGTCAACGGAAGGAAAGTCAAGATGGCTTTGTCTTTCACGCGCCGCTAGTTCTGCGATGATAGATAGCGCTGATTCTCATTCGAGTTTCAGGGCTCGATACCAGAATTACCTAACCTTACTCCAGTTTTTATTCATGGATTAGCCTGACTTCAGCCCACTCGGCCAAATTAGTCATTACTAGCAGGGTTTGCTGGTACCTGACTGCATCCTGGATAGACGAGGCTGCCCGGGGAAGGGGATATTCCCTCAACAAATCTTGTACATTTGTTTGGCCATTCCCGGTCCGCCTAGTATTGCCCATGCAACTGGATGTAGACTCGCTGCTCTGTACAAGGGGGCACCTGGTCGACTACACTGGCGTCCGTCTGGCGATCCATACGCTGCGCTTCAGCTGCTGACATCGATACTCATTGAGATACAAACTCTTCTGGTGTTAAATGATATCCTCACTTCTACACGCGAGTTTCCTGTCGCGCTGGCTGATCCCACGACTTGAATGCCCCGTCAGCACTATATGCACGTCTATGTGTGGTTAAGATACCCAATACAGACTACAGCGGTCGTCTCTGACTGACTACTATGCACACCGCCTGTTTGAATACTTTCGCGTCAGTGGAATGTTTCCGACTCAAGAGGGAAAGGTTCGGCTCTTGGCGAGGATGACTTCAATTAGCTAGCGTGACACGTTAACCATATATGCGAAGGCTTACCGCCTGGTGTAATATATATGGCCCATTGACGAAATGACTCTGCATTGGAGAAGCCAGAACAATGCGCAGGTTCAGATGAAACCGCATAATCTCAGGCCGCTGATAATAAGGGGCCGCCGAGCGATTATGGGCTTATCAACACCCCGCACTGATATGGCTGAGAATATAGTCCTTACTTCATGCAATGACTGGTGTCCAGGGAATTCCCAGGCCATGGAATATCAATTAAGTTGTAACAAAACATGTGGATTGTAAATTTCCGACGGGCGGTTGGTCTGGTGCATCACCCAAGGGGTACGTGCTGGGCTCCTGTTGAACTGCTGACTTGTAAACGAACCGATATACGACGCAAAAGGACGTTGTAAGTTATGGTGAAATAGTGTACTGTTTTTCGGCAGGCCAGAATGGCGCGATTCAACCTCGAGTTACCCTAGCACCGTTTAGACTGAATGTCGCAGATGGTTGCCTTACAAATAGAAGCCTGCATTCACCTCGGGTCCGATTCGGCGAAGGACCGCCCACTCGTAGCCTCCCTATTGCAAGTCGATAACTATATAGTCGCTTTTTTATGGGATTACTTAAATGCCCCGCATAAAACAATCTGATCTTTTTTTGGATGTCTAGCCTCACCGAATAGGCAGAATGCAGAGCCTATTAGAACAATAAATTAGAGGAATCCGACTATTTGGTACGAGCAGTCATTGATACCCCACTCAGTTTGCGGACAAGTAATATTGGGTTTTCATTTCCATTGAATCAATGTACTCTGGGCTCGGCCCTCTGATGGATCTTTTAAGCGGAGTTTTCGTAGTGTCGTGAGATAGATTATATGTCAGCGTTCGTCCCCTATGCCAAGTATTCGTAAAAATCGAGAAACGGCGCGATCACGCCTGGTTTCGCAATGCTACGTACGGTCTTTTACGCTCAAAGACCGTGATCCTGATGAGCGTCTATCGGGAGAGTACAGACCGTAGCGTCCTGTATGTTGCCTTTGAGGGGACCTGGCACGGCTCCATCTCCGCTTCGTCTGGCGGCCACACCTCACTACCCCAATCGAGGATGTGTCCAGGGTCTGGGTGTTCTCAATTTTGCCTCAGTAGGGATCTCCTAAAGTATGCCTCGACTTTGCAAAGCACCATGATACAACTATCTTCAAACCGTCTGGCAAGCCGTCGGGTTGCAGTCAAACCCCTGGCTAACATGGTGCGGTATCCCACTTGGCAACGGACCTGAACTGTACTTGAAGCCCTCGTTCTCCAATCCACGTCTTGGTCTCAACTCAAAGGCAACTCAGATTTTTCTTGGTGCCCCCGCTTCACGGTTACCGGAGGATCTGTTAGTAACTCTAGGTTTTTTTTTTAGAGGGCGGCACCAGTCAATAAGAAGAATACCCCCTCGGTGTAGGTGGATGATGCTTAAAAACAAATCATCGCGGGAGCAGCTGTAACGCCTCTCGACATTCAGAAGACAACAGGTCTACAAAATCCCACTATCACAAACCCATCATGCTGCGTATGTTTGTCTTCTACAGAATGCTCGTAGATAGTATCGGGAGAGGTTCGGCGCAGTTTTCAATATGGGCAGTCGCCTTCTACCTTGTGCGTGTGAGGAAGAGAAGAACTAGTCTCAGCCGCGGTCCCAGAAGGTCTTTACCGTTCACACACGGTATACGTCATATGGATACTGTGTTTTTAGGACCTACTATAAGACACAAGAGGGCTAAATGTAGCTAAGTCCGTAGAAAAAAATCAGCATATATTAGTCCCCCTGCCCTGGTAAAAGCAGTTTAGACGGAGGTTCGGGTCGCGTAAAAATGTCGAAATGGAGGGTCATGTGTGGGCAGACCTCTTTAAGAAGAACTCTAGATATGACCGTCCGTATTGCACCGCGTCCCGCTAAAAGACGCATCCGGCGTGCCATACGTAAAGTGAGAACCTTATTCCTTAATTGCGGTCTAAGATAGATTTTGAGTAGCCGATGTACACGTAGTTTCTTGTGTCTGCACCAACCTTTCTGCTACATCATCTGGTCTTGTGAATGAAAATGGATCGGACCAGAGTGTTAGTAGGCATGTCCCTGAATGCCCTTTGAAGCTAGATATCTCTTTGACTGCGTTCCAGAGTGTTGTCCAGACACTTGGCCGCCAGTCATCAGGGGTCTATTAATCTCTTGCGGGGGGGACCAGCGACGGGGGTTACCTTTCAATGGCAAACAGAATGGGTAACGAATACGGAATCTAATTCCCTCCTTTAGCTCGATCTCGACCATGTGTTCCCCTAGTTACGATTTTAGGAGCTATCTAGCTCGATCAAATCTTTATGGGTGGTAACCCGACTGCCTAACGAGGTCAGCTGTCTAACTCTGCACACCGCCAGCATCGTTCATTGGCAGAGCTGGTGCCAAGTAACCCTCAGCACCCGTGATAAGTGTAAGTCGGCCCCGTGCAGTGTACTTGTGTCAGGCGTCTCCCTATTGCTCCGGCCGTTGCGTTTGATATGGAGCTTCGATCTAGTTCATATGCAGAAAGTTCTCCATGCAGTTAATTGCGGCTTGCTAGTAGTCGTGGGATTTACCTCTCGCCAACACGGAGGGGGTGGACACATTGTTGTGTCAGACACTTGAGAGCGTTTCCGAAGTCCTTCGCTGCACTACTCGTTAACGTAGCTTACCGTTGGTGTCCGTTTTGCATGAGATGGGCTCCCACTAGAATGTGACTACGACCGACGCAAACAGGCCAGACCCCGCGAACCGTTAACGGGTTAGAGATAGCAAGCTGTCCGCTGGTATAGATAGTACTCTAATAAAGGCAGCAAAGGACTGTTGCCCAATCTTAAGTATTTTTCGCTGAGGCTTCTATGATGCACAGTCGAATGGAAGACAGCTCTCATGAAAGGGCAGGAAAGCATGGGCCCGTTATCAGGATTTGAAGCTTTCCCAACAAACCCAGTGCACATGTCGATAACAACAGAACATGATGGCCACCGATGACTGCAAGAGGGCCTATACTCCGCTAGACGACTTGCGCAGCGAGTATCGGCTAACATTCCAGGATCTTACCGGCTAGCCAGTGCTTTGATTCATGCATGAGGCGCTGATGAAGCGTTCTGGGTCGCAGCGTCGACATAAGACTCAGTTTTGAGCGTCGTGCTGTTAACATATGGGCTACTTGTTTCCTGCTATTTGTACTAGGTAAAGCCATGACCGCATGACGAGGTAAGGTGGATACGGTTATTGAAGGGAAGGAGAATGGGACAAAGCATGGACCCTCTAATGAGCCGACTCAATAAAGGCTCGACTCATATCTACAGTCTAGGACCAAAATTGTGGAAAAACCGCCAGATTATTAGTGGCTATTTTATCCGTATTCTCATACCGAATCAGAGAAATTCGACCAAGCTAGCTTTGACCACCATCCCGAATGTTCGGTCATTGTATCAGCACGTTACACCCGATTTCACACTACGGTGTACACACGCCCACACGACATCCCCTCTCCCCAATGTTAGCGCCTGATGGTGGCCGGTCGTATCCTCCGATCTGCTCAATGGCCTCTTTACCTGTTCATTGGAAATTCTAATGCTTTCAGGTCATCGTCAGTTATAAGGTCCTAACTGGATAGAGGTACCATATGTGATGGGTCTTCGTATTTTAGTCGGTAATACCGGTGACTAACTAGGGGGTGCCACCTAAATACGGTAAAGAGAATTTGAGATGGATATTTGCCACATAACGCGCTAAAATCGTGAAGACGTGGCCCCGTGCTCGACCCAGAGTGCTCCGATCACAGATAGTCGCCGGAGCTGCATTAAGGGATACCGCTTTCTCTGAAGGTTTGCCACACGCTAGAAATAAGCCATGCGACACTGAATGCCGTTGACCGTGGCTTGCGGCTTCGGAGTCGTAGTTCATGGCCAGGTGTCTATTGAGACATTCGCTGCTCTTGAAAGCCTGAACAAGCGCGTATTTCCGCTACGTAAACGCGTCTGAACTTATTAGTAGTTACCGACACGGTAATCAGGAATGTGACACTCTGTACTATGTTACAACCCGTTAAGTTTAATTGTCTGGTATAAGAAC
>NW_024705319.1:0-13549 GCF_018977255.1 Callorhinchus milii | reverse complement strand
AAACTACTCATGTAACTTTAAGGGGACCAATAGGCCAATTATTGCCATGCCTGAGATTTTTGAAAATATTATTTTGCAATGTTGTGCCTCCAATTGTGCTGGCGGCATCAGGCAAGGAGATACGGAATGGATTCGGATCTCGCCGCGAAGAGTGCAACCCTCGGTGTTAAGAACAGCCACAGAAGTGGACCACCAGAGAGATACCTCTGAGATTCATTTATGTGACCTCATATCGACAGAGGCCATTCCTTCCCTCTCTGCTAATGAGAATCATGTTTGTTGCATGACAGCCACAACGATAGTTAATTCTCAAACTGTATTTTTTTTCTTCAAATTAAGTGCAGGACCAAATTTAATTACGCCTGGGAAATTGTCCATCTGAGCACAATTACCATGTTTACACGGAATATACAAAAACCTAACGCTCTGAAACTTCCCATAGAGCTTGCAGATCACAATATTCAGATCTGTATATTGTTGTTGCAAGATTGGCAATTAACTATTTTCAATGTTCCGTTCTTTATGAAGAAATATATGAACGTTCATTTAACTACTTTTTAAAATGATTTCTAAAATTACGTTTGCAAAAAAATACATAGCAATAGTTACTGTACCAGTTACTATAATGTTTGTCTGTATGTGGCACTTCTTTCACACCGTACATAGCCAACCGTGCTAATCGAAGGTGTGGAGGAAGGACAACAAATTAAACACAAAATAAGTTCTAAATACAATTAACAGTGAGTATCATTATTTAATTCATGATTTAACATATATTTTTTAAAAGAGAGGCAGTGCAACAAAGCAACCTAAATATTTCAGTTAAAAATTAGAAAATAATATTATCCCTGAGATAACATTGATATCGACTTCCTGAATAAGACAAAAATGGAAAAAAAACATTATAAATAAAATCGGTTACGTCTTTCAGAAACAAAAGGTCACAATCAGTTTTGATCGCCCGCACTCGACTCACGAGTGACAAACGAACACACGCCATTCTCAAAGCCAGACTTTGTCCTTTCACCTTCACCGGTTGGATCAACACAACCTACATGAGGAAGGTCGTCAGGAATCGAACGAGCCAGCGGTTGGCCTTCTCCGGGCCCCACTCCATGCTGTAGAGAATCGTGAAGAAGCCCGAGCTGAGGACAGCGAGGACGATGAGGCCCCATCCCACGAACCTGCAGCCACCCGGCCAAGGGCCCCTCCAGGAGCTCTTCTGGCCTGGGGGCCGCTCGCTCCCGAGCGGCTGTTGCGGAATATGAGCACGACCACGAGGCTGACGGGCACCTCCACCAGGCTGCTGAAGAGGCTGATGAGGACGTCGGTGAGAGACAGCGGCCCAGCGCGACCCCGCCGCCCGCCTCGCTGGCCGCTTGCTTCTTGCCGAACCACATGGCGTTGGCGATCATCATGAGGAAGAGCAGCGTGACGCAGCAGGAGATGCGATGCACGCGGGAGAAGTTCGTCTTGAATGGCCGAAGGACGACAGAATACCTACAACGAAAACGTTAACAAATGTGACTAAGCAATACGTGTTGGCTAGCTCGCAGATGTGTTCTAGAGTTTCTCTCCAAGTGTTGTTCGGCAAGACGAAGCTCTCCAGAGAAACGTCGGACATCGTGCTGCGTAGCACGTGGTACAGCCAGAGAACCCATCGGAGAGCTGCACAGCACAACCGCGACAACCTCTGCAGTAACATTTATTGTTGCTGTAGTAATCTTTGAAGCCATTGAAGACATGTGGAGCTTTAGAGGGATGACACTCAGGTGTGTGCATAATTGTATCGATGGAGCTCACACTGCCCATAATATATTTTTAATAACAGACTATACCTGCATGGACACGCTTTGGTGTTATGAGTCTAGATCTATTGCGCATCAGTCAATCAATATGTAAAAATATCTCTACAGAAGTGGTGGGCTTCAACTTGCCACAGGTGCCCTTCTGTGAAATTGGTCTTGACGGCGTGCGAGGCCAACTTCTGGTTGGAGAAATGCGTGGAGTCGTCTGCCACCTCGTATCGTTTTGCCCGCTCAGTCCAATGGTGATGTCTGTCTTCGTGGACATCTTGTCACGGAGGTATACCTGAAATAAAACATTGTACGAAGTAACATGGCGATAATTACCTGTCCCTTGCAAAACAGCGTGCAACATCCGACTTTCAAATGTCAATATCTTTTTTTTACATTGCATTATTATACCACGCAGATAAGATGATCATTTTGAACTATTCTAGATATTCCCGCAAGGCTGGCACACTTACTGGTGGTCATACATTGTTGTTGAGGCGCAATCGCTTGCATCAGACACAGTCAATATCACATATTTTTGATTGACGCAGCCCATCTCTTCATGCCAACCAATCTTTACACCTCTAGACATTTGAGTGGCAACTTCCACTGGGTACCTGGCTGAGATGTTTTGTATTTGCAGAGCCGTGCTACTTTATTCACATTTGCTGTGCAAGTATACCGATATTTCATCACTCACACAACACTTTGAGGCTCCTCATGCAGTACTAATATACAGTTGTATATGTTAACAGCTACTTGCTAAAATGCACCATATAAGGAATAATTATTCACTTCCACCATTCAAGTAATTGTCATGATTTGGATTTGATTCAACATTCTATTTCCCACTGTGGTGGACATTGTGGAAGGCGCCTTACAAATAAATGTAAATAATTATGCAGAATGGATATGATATGCAGAAGATATCATTCTATTCGTCCCCCCGTCCCAACTTATATCCCGGTTATGCTGTCACCATCACTTCACCCCTTTCGCAATCAGCACGGACCAGAATGGTGAAGTATGGTCAAACAAATCCCACATGGCATGGGGAGGCCTTCATCCAGCAGTGGATCGGCAAAGGGATGTAAGTAAATAATGAAATGGTTAAGTGCAGCTATTCAACAAAACACTTCCAACACAAGCTTCTATGAGTCTGCTACTGGACACATGTTCAGGCAAAATCATTAACGCTGACAGCCGTATCGTGACCCTTTCTTTGTGTGGTCAACAAAGCCGCAAGTGACAACACTGAGTGTTTGCAGACTAAATGCATACTGCAGTAGATAATCACATGCCTTTCATGAAGAGAAAGTGATAATACAAGCATAAAGAATGATTGGTATACTGTACACAATTAAAACAGCACTTGGTGATATAAAAGGCCAAACAATGTATCTCACACATTTCTTTTTTGCAAATCCAAAACAGAAACTTCGCTGACATTCCAGGGACGGTGTGGCCGTCACAGCCCAGCCAGATTCTCATGCACGTGGGCTTGCCGCTGCAGTGTGGCATTGCAAATATGAAGTTGTACACTTGTTTCCTCTTGAATTCCTGGTGATAGCACAACAATTTCACACTCGGTAACAGCATGCAAAGTATTGATGGTATAAATGACCCTAGGTTTTCCACTATATGTTTTTACAAAATCCAAATGATGTAGAGAGGTTATTTTTTTGTTTTACATAACGGTGTACCTAAAAGCGTAATCATAATATGAACCACATTGTTTTTGACATTGTTAAGTGATACAAAAGTACTGTAGGCATATTCACTGTATACATTTGTAATGAGCAACGTGGTTACCTTCAGCAATGGGTGGGAGAGCTCACAAACTCCAGAATCAAACTTTGCATAATGAAGGATGAAAGAAACAGGCGACGTTGTACGGCCGCTTGCTTTGTTGCTTGTCGCAATTCTGAGGAGCAGTTTACACGAGCACTTGTCCGTTTCATCAAAAAGGCACAAAATCGTATTCTGCGAGGAGGAAGTTGTTTTGTACGTTAATATCCGAGCAGAGCAAAACAGCACGTGCAACACATTATATAAACACTGCGCGAGATACATCAGAGGGACGCAGCTTGAAACACGCCAGGATATGAATACCCTGGGCACTTATTTAAAGTGGACGGATATGAATGTGATGAAGTAAAGAGGTGGTGGACGAGAGTGGATGGAGTGCTCTCGTGAAGCTCAACTCGACAATGAGCACCGACTGGCAATGTCTTTCAAAAATTACCTGGAAACATTCCTGCTATCACATACGAAACAGATACATGGACACTGATGAAAAAGATGGGACTAAAGGTCAAACGTGTGCAAAGATGCATGCAGAGATGGCATTCTTGGGATTAAATTGAGTGACATAATGAGGAACACATGGATTGGCGAACACATGCAGGTTAGAGAAGTAATTTTGACTGTTGAAGAAAATAACTCTGTTTGGACAGGACGACTGGCGGTCGAGAATAAACCCCGCGTGGCAGGCACAGGAAGGGAGTACAGCTGCTGCGTGGTGTGTTGATTCGCAGGGCCGTGAAGGATCGTGGTGGCTTGGGGAAGCATTCATCTTGCAAGGGATTAACTCGAGCTGATGATAATTATTACATTGTCGCACATCAAGTCACGTCCTGTAGAATGCTGTAGGAATTGCACTCGCTTTGTGATTGTATTTTATAAATGTGTTACAGGCACAGGTGATTAAAAGGCTCAGGTTATCTTGGTCACACGTGGAGTCATATCTCAACTAAGCTACGGAATCAATCATTACATTACAGTGTATACACATCTAGAGACAGATCATGCACCATGGGCAGAGATGTTGAACGTGTTGGGCGTGCATAGTTTTTGTTAGGAGAAACTGCGTTGAGTCAAATGCTGTCCTAACATCACTGCTTTATAACCCCTTCTTGTAGCAATATTATTACTTCTAAGCCCTAGAATTCCATATTATTTGGCAAGACAATTAACAATGTGCTGCACTGTGTGTTAAAATATTTGCCCTGTGGAATTTAAAACTGACTCATGAAGTACAATGGAAGTTGAAAATGTGTGATATTATATATTCAACATTTCACAATTCCAACTTTTTTAGCTTGTGCCATCTGTTTGCAATATAAAGTAGATGGCCTTTAAAACATTTTTACTGCGCCAGTGTAACATTTTTTATTATTTGAGGTCATTGGTTGATATATTTAACCCCAACTAACCTGAATTTAACCCAAAAATGTCTGAATTTATTGGCCAACCTAGTTTTATTGTCTGACTTCGTGGGTCTCATACTAAGAATCTGTGGACATCTTTGAAAAAGTGCTTTATAGCACATCGGATTGCTCCAGGATATATAAATATTCTGATTCTGAGAATGGTATATTTGGCCACACTGGGTAAAAATTGGTGAAAGTAATGCATATCAAACTTATGTGACGAGACAACATGGATTTCAATGTCACTCTTAGTTCACCACAGCTCCGGGGCTAGCGGTGACACTTTTTTTTGATAACTATATTAATTTTATCCATTAGTCAAGTATTCGCACAGATAACCGATAGAGTAATGGATGTATGGTACTTAAATCATTGGATATCTCAGCTATAAGTGCGTGTAACATGTACAGGCTTTGAGTTAATCCACTGCAGATTAAGGGGCTCCCCACACCCCAGTGTGTGTCGTGACGGTTATTGTGGCCTGGTGGATGATGGAAGTGGAGATGTGCCAGTCGAGAAGCCCCATGGCAATGTGGTGACACATTGCTGTGGTCACCAATCCAAGCAACATGCAGCCGCCTCAATTCTGCTTAGTTTCCGAGATGAGACGAGGTTGCGTGCATTCCAGGTTACTTGGTCACAGGCAAATACAGACATCAAAACTGTTCTGATGGTTATCAAGCACATTAAACAAGCTGTGGAGTTTGTACCTTTTCATTATCTTTCTCATCCGCCTTCCTTGCCCACAATAAAACCAACAAGTAGAGCAGAACGATCATTATGACAGTGGAAAACACGGCACCATTTGACACCAGGTCAAATTTTGAGAAGACGTGGAGAAATCGATGGCGTTTGGAGTCAGGAATTCCGCCCCCACAAAGACCTTTTCCTTGCCAAAGTTGACACGACTGTCAGGTTTGAACTCACACACAGTGCTGTGCACTGTTGTGCTAGGATGGACCTGCAACACAATATGCATTCGTGTGGATGTATCACTGCCACGAAGACTGGTTAACATTGCAGCATTCTCATGGACGAATGCAATTTCTTTTTAAAGCAAACAAAACTGAATGCAGAATAAGCATTTTTTTACAACAATATTTATCACAGTAATAATAACAACGTGTTTGTAATAGCAGGCGTAGAACTGGTAACAACATTTCAAATGTAATCAAACCTAGCACAGTAGTGACTAAATTTTGTAAATGTTCTCATTCATGCATTGAAATCTTAAGACATTTTCACACTTGTTTTTGGACGATTCGTATTCTACCGTGAGAGGTTGTTGTGCTTAACTTTATATGTTGATGTTTGCAGCATTACCTAGTCCGGTAATTAAAAAACATTCAATAGTACAACTTGAATTTTGGTTCAAATTCGTCGCTGCAGTATAAACATGCATTCTTTATAAATAGTCATTGCTCTCCATATCCTTAATTTATAACCAGACACGTGAACCGACCCAATGCAGATCTGTTCTGAAAAATAAATGATTACATAAAGGAGTACAGTACGTAACAATGTAACGAATTGGCATGTTCTGTTTACGTGACATACCTTACTAATTGGCTGTGTCGGTGGTAGCGGGTTTAACGACACATTTATATATTTACTCGATCTAACCCAAAAACACTGTATTATGGATGATATTGGTCGCGAAAGCCTACGTGTTAAACTGACATAGCGATGTGTTCACTACTTCTCTTGAATTGCTAACACACATAATACATACGATGTTGTACAATCATTGTTTGTGAATGACGACTCACACGTGCCAAGGCATAGCTCCATTGGTTATGGTCACTGTCCCATATTTTGCAGGCAGCTGTCCATACATTCAACTTGACAGACCACTACTTCCTACATAACCAGGATGCAACACAACATAAAACGGCACAGTATCGATGTTATATATCAAAACAGAAACAAAACACATCGCATTTGGAGAGATATCACGACATCCGTCCCTACAGTTGTTTGGAGGATTATGCCTTAGAAGTAATGTTCCATAAAAAGTAAATTTCCTGTGTCCCTTAAAAAGTCAATTTCCTGCTCAAGTAAACATTGAGACGGTGCTCATATTCTCTTCACCGCCCTGAGCCATTGGTGGAAATTACACATCACTATGGCAGGGCTGAGTCTATCCATAGGACAACCACCGTTGACTTCCCCACAACGTGGTAACCATTTTATTAACCCCAGAGGGATGATGGGCCGAGTCAACCCATAACCAGGATTTGAACTCATAAGCATCGGATGCAAGCCACTCGCTCTGCCGCTGAACCACCTAGCCAGATTGAGACTGTGAATAAAGAGTGAAAGTGCTTCTTGGGGCATGAACCTGGCTGTCAAGAAATCCAAGGCACCACAACCGGTGTGGCCACGTTCATGCACACAGTAGTTCCCCAGGAATTTGTGGGGCTAAATTACTGGCAAAGGAATGTGACCATTAATTCACCATGCCATGAACATGTAAACATGACAGCAGGCTGTGCAGGCTGGGTACTAAAGGTGAAGATGCTAGAGGTCACAAAGCTATCTTTAAGTGAAGTCCCGGTATCTGGGTCAAATTTACCACCCACAGTGCACAAAGGAACACATATTACCCAGTATTACCACCAACCTCGTCTAGGGACCATTTGTGGACAAGCAATATGCACATAAATAAAGTTAAAATGTATATGCATGTTATTTTCAGGCTTAGATAATACTAAAATCTCTGAATCTCAATACTTTTTCAAAAGGGTTTTGTTTGGGATGTTTGCCAGAATCCTCGTTGGGTATTCATGTGCAAAATGAAAGAAAACGCAATAAAACCTGCAAAAAGACTAAAGTTAGCACTACACATATTGGCAATGCCACAATATGTAAGAGAGCCTCTCCTTACTATGAATGGCACTAAGCCAACAAAACAAAGCCTGTAATTTGCAATCACAAACGATAACATAGTCTCATATTTAATGTGGAACAGATATACAAATACACTTACTTTACTGTGTAAAAATTAGAAAAAACATCGTGAACTTTGTGACAGATGACAACGCTATCTTCACGTGCAGCCTTTGTAGATAACACGGAGTTATTACGCATTTCCCGCACAATGCTCACCGTTGTGCCGAAGGCCAATGTAATACTCGCCAGCTTTCGTATCGCTGCCTGGGGATAAAAAAGTGATTTGGTCTGTGGTCCTGAACGTCACTCGCTTTGTTCCTTGAGGACAAATCTTCATCAGTGGCCACTGCATTTAGCTGAATCATGAAGTGGTGGTCATATGTTATAGGATCCAGTCCAGGCAACCTGCCTTGCCATACTAAAATCTCAAGCCCTTCCACTAGGCTGTCACTGGAAAGCACTTCCATTATCACTGCCGTCCCAGGCTTGTGCACAGTAAGCTTCTTAACGCAAACCGTCTCGTTGTGCTTGAGGAAAAAGTCGATCTCCTGTCCTGCTGCATCTCCATTATTGGCCACGGTGATTGTGGCAGAGGTTATGTTTAAGTCCTTCTGTGTGGCGGACACGTGTAAGCTGGCCACCGCACTGTTTGGCGCAGCGCCATTGTTGGTCGTCAGTGGATCTGATTTGAAAGACCAAATCTTCAGGAAACAAAAACATCAAATTAATATAAATGCAATTACTTCACCCGTTTTATGTGTAGTTGTTGAATAATCTCTTTTGAACTGCATTTCCAAGTGAAACTTATCTTATATTACGTTATGCTGCTGTGTGTGGATTTTTATACGTCACTTAAAAAACTCCCTATTTATTGTGATTTTAATACATATGGTTACAGATGTGGATGCAAAGCAGACGATGGTACTTTGAAATAATTACTCTTCCTTAAAAATTCTACCGTCATAGTCACAGAATGTGACTTGTAATAACATTACTTGCCTATTTCATCAAGTATTATGATGTCACCGTTGTGTATTACGTATCCTGGTATCTGTACATTCTGTGGTGCTTAGCTTCGGCTGCGTGAGCACTCTGAGCCAGAGCTGGCTCCAGCTGCTCTTGGATGGGGGGCGGGGGGGGGGCAGTGAAGCCGTCGTGTGGGGGCACCGTGACAGTGACTTGGGTGGCCGAAAGCGACATCTGGTGGTGCATGGCTCACCCAGCTTCCCATACTATTGGCCCTGCTCTCAGCTATGCTCTAACATTGATATTCAATTGCATCACGGAGTACATTTAGTAGACTGCAGTTATATACATATACAATACGATTTCTCTGTTTACACGGGAAACCCATTTAGGGTTTAGAAACTCATTTCATGGAGGGTAAAACTTTGGGATATTTTACCAATCTGGATTTTCAGTGTTTGAGAGAAAACATGTGTTTCTGGATACAATCTGTATGGGAAAACACTTGAAGGAAGGTCAGATATTATTTTGCTGTACTGCCTTCTATAAGTACATACATCATTGCTCTGAAGGTGGGTTTCTTAAATCGCACCACCTCTGTCCATCCAACAGTATAATTGGAACACCATAGTCAGCTAAGTGCAGGCTGCGTGTGGTGGTGTGAAGTGTGGGTACTTCCACCTTTGCAAAACATCTGGCCAGCGTGGAAGAGTAGGCCAAATACACTCCAGAAGGGCTCTCTAGAGCTCCCTCTAGCGGAAGCCCGTCTGACATCATTGGTGGGATCAACGATGCTCATCCAACGCTGCCCAGAGGTGACACTTGAAACCGAATCCCGACGGTGTTTCTCACTTCTCTATACCTGAACGTTGACCTTGTCTGTGGGCTGCACCGTGCCAGTTGCATTCACGTTGGGCTCCAGGGAGGCTTTCGCCTCCACCGTCTCCCAAGATGCATCAAACAATTTAGAACCGGCGATCGTCTGTATCTCCGCTGAGACGGGGCCGGCACTTAAGGAGACTGGCTTTTCTCCTGGCACAGCCTTTTAGTGTGCAGCTTCCCCACCTGCAGCAAGGTGTTGAACAGGTCGTCAAAGCCAGCGTTCTGTGGACAACAAAACATCATCACCGTTGCGTAGATATTTACGGCCGTGCTGTGAAGCTCTCCGATGTCCCTTCTCGTTGTAGCGCCCTTGTTGTTCTCACCATCGCCTCGTTCGTCGTGCCAGATGTCACCGGAAATTACACAGCTGAAATCTGACCATATTCTTTGGGTCTTTCGGTAAAGTCAGCTACGACGTTTCGATCGCAACACAACCGTTTGTGTTGCGATCGAAACGTCGTTGTTGTTTTGTTATTGTCTTTGAACCTATCTACGTGACTTTACCGAAAGACCCAAAGAATATAAATGCCTGCAGTCACAAAAGCTTTAAGTCAAGGTTGAAATCTGACCTCCAAGCTCTGGTGTGAGACCACTCGTGCAGTTTGACATTGGATGTGTGAATGTGAGTGCCCCCAATTATAGGTGGTGCCATCCTCAATGCTCACGTGTGTCCTGTGTTCTAGAATCACGGCTGGCATCGCATAACAGTAGTTTCACGCTTTGCATGTTGGAACTAAATTATTCCAATTTTCCACAATGTGTAAATGCAATGCAGCAAAGGTGAACGAATTAACCATGGGGCAGTGTTGCTCTCGCTTTACCTATAAGCTATGTTGCTTCTGTGATGTTGTGTATTGAGAACTAACGGCGACTGTATATGACTTAAATACTAATGCAGTGGTACCTTTGACTGTAGATAACATCCACTTGTACCACCTCAGAGTAATAATGTTGGATAGAATAAGAAATGAAGTGATTAGAATAAACTTAAAAATCGATTGACTAATCATAGACAATTGTGGAACTCACGCCACGCCATGCTGTCGTCATTCCAGAAGAATTCCACCAAACAGGAATCCAGAAAAAAAAGTGGCGACGCGAGTGGAAGATAAGAGACGCAGAGGACGACAGAGAAGAGACGGATTGGCGGAGTGGAGGAGGAGGAGGAGGCAGTGGGGTGAAGAGGAATGCCGTGGGAGCAGGCGGGGTGTGATCGCCCACAAGGGTGGACTTCTGCTTGTGATGCACCCAGTGGCCTGTGCCAAGGGACTGGATTGGAAGAAGAGGAAGGAGGAGCAGAAGGGGAACACTCATCGTAAGACATGTCGAGCTGTCGTCGAAGGTGTATCCAGCACGCACCACGTGCATGCCCCCTGCAGGTTCCGCTTGAGAGCCATTCGCTGGGCTCCTGTTGGAATGCTGCGTCGAGGAGAGGGATATTTCCAGAGCACCTCCAACCACACGCAGCACGTCTGTCAAAACACCTCCCATGAGCTCACAGCGTAAATAATTGTCTAACCCTACAATGATCCATCAGAGAGAGATTTTAAACAAGCGCGCCTCGTGAACTCGTAACGTGGCAATGTGAAGCAATGCAGAGTGCTTCCTATTACCATCAGACACTTTCAGCAGGCTGGCTTTCCCCACGTGCACGAGCCTCTCCATTTGTTCCACGGCAGTCTTAGCTCCTTGAACAATGGCATTCTTAAAAGTCACAAAGGAAATGCAAAAACATCCACTGACAAAGTTTAATTTAAATAAATATTCAGATTAATATAGCACGCTATTAAATGTAAGAATTTAGAGTTTTACAGTTTTAAACGTTTCGTGGTGTTAATTTACGAGGGTTATAAATCAGACGGCCTGTGAGAGTTGCTTACCATGCTGTCGACTGTGAATGCAGACGGAGACATTGCCAGGGCTCCGAGCGAGTTCGTGTATTGCAGAACCTCATTCACATTATTCATTGGCACAGTTGACGTCATCAGCGATTCTATAAGCTTTGCTGTCACCTTTTAAAGATGGAAAAAAATCGAAGAAATATACAAAGCACGTTTTTCAAAGCAAGATCTAATTATAGAAGCGGAGGGGCAGCGTGATAATGCCACTCGTGAAGAAGCAGTGGAAATGTCCCCGTTTTAAAATCATTTCAAACGGAGCTCTTGAGACTGCACTGTGTAAATATAACAGCGAGCTCAGTCTCATATTACATATCATTACCATTATGTACCGAACATTAGCTGTACAGTACAATACTAAATATTTGAATCGTATATATTCGACACTAAACCACAATTAGCTCAACTTAAAATCACGCAACCTCTTCGTCTCATCCAGACACCACTACAGAACGTCATTAAATATTTGAATGCGACAGATTAGGGCCATCCATTGAGTACGTACGCATGGAGGGGGGAGGGGGGTTAACCCAAATGCGTTCGCTTGCGTATGGGGGGGGGGGGTGAAGCCTCGATAATATAATGTCTCTACATCGGCCTTCAAATGAGCCACAGTTCAGTGTCTCTAGCTGTCAGACAAGCACCAGCGGAGAAGTGGGACTGTGGGAGAGGTGTCACTGGCATGCCACCGTGCCCCTGACTGCAGCTGTCACGCAGCTCAGCGGTGAGTCTGACATGGCGGCCTGCCCCATGGGTGATCACACGTCCTCAATGTCGCCTCACTGCACACTGCGCTGGCTCAGGATGTTAGATGCTCAGGATGTTAGATGATCAGGATGTTAGATGCTCAGGATGTTAGATGCTCAGGATGTTAGCTGCCGCGGTGCTCGTGCTGCTGCTGCTGCTGCCCGGACTTTTGAAATGAACTGTCCGTCACTTGCACAACCTGAAATGATCAGGCGCGCATGTCCCGTGTGTGGCGTGTGCCACTCGTCCCAGGCCAGTGCGAATCGACAGCAGCGCACCCACACTGCTGCTGCCTCTTCTGGCAGTGAGAACAACCAAGAGCTGCATGATGATGAGGAGGAGGAGGCCAGCGACGCTGCAGCGAACGCTGCTGTGCCTCTGCCTGACACTGCCTCAGCCTGACACTGCTTCAGCCTGACACTGCATCAGCCTGACACTGCTTCAGCCTGACACTGCTTCAGCCTGACACTGCTTCAGCCTGACACTGCTTCAGCCTGACACTGCTTCAGCCTGACACTGCCTCAGCCTGACACTGCTTCAGCCTGACACTGCTTCAGCCTGACACTGCTTCAGCCTGACACTGCTTCAGCCTGACACTGCATCAGCCTGACACTGCTTCAGCCTGACACTGCTTCAGCCTGACACTGCTTCAGCCTGACACTGCTTCAGCCTGACACTGCTCAGCCTGACACTGCTTCAGCCTGACACTGCATCAGCCTGACACTGCATCAGCCTGACACTGCTCCAGCCTGTTCACTGAATCCCGAAAACACGTGACCTGTCCAACTGCGTTCAGTCGGAGTTTGAACCGAGCGGACACGAGACAAACTTTTTCAGGGTACGCAACTGATCGTTTCTGCGTGGATTAAATACCGGCCGGAGGGGTCACATTTTTGCGTACGTGCTAAATGGATGGCCCCTTAGCTAACATGTTTTTAGATTTGCAAGCTTGCACCTCCTTGACAGCGTTCCCGTCCGCTACTGTGTGCAGCAGAGTGGACGTGAGCACGGTGACAGTAGCCGGCAGCAAGCTGTCGCTCCTCTGCACCATGCTCTCGATGAAGCCGCCCAGAGCGAGCAAGCCCCTCGTGTTGTTGATCAGCTCTTGCATAGGAGGGCTACGAACCTGTGGAAATAAAACAAAACAAAACAAAGT
>NW_024705318.1:47037-54541 GCF_018977255.1 Callorhinchus milii | reverse complement strand
TATTATTATTATTATTATTATTATTATTATTACTACAAATCGCTCTCCTCCACAGGGAATGTTGGTGATTCCCCTCTTGGCCTCGGTGTTGCACGACCCGAGTCACTGGGAATCTCCGCACACCTTCGACCCCAACCACTTCCTGGACGAAAGGGGACAGTTCAAGAAGAACGAGGCTTTCATCCCCTTTTCCACAGGTCGGGGCGGGCGGGGCGGGGCTGGGGGGGGTGGGGTGGTGGTGGGGGTTGGGGGGAAACCTCGCTGCGCGCGAAACCGTCTGCCGCGTGCGCCGACCGCAACCGCAACGAGGAAAAAAAAACCACGGGTCCGCGCGTCCCGCGAAGCGCTTTGGGCAGTCCCGCTGCCCTGGACGGTTAACCCAAGCGATACCCGGGGTGGGGTGGGGGTGGTGGGGGGGGTGGGGGTGGGGGGCTCCGAGATAACGGGGAGAGGTCGGAGCGGGCTCGAAGCTCCTTCAAAAATAACGCGTGCGCCGCCGCCGCCGCCGCGTCCGAGGCGCGCGCCGTTGCCGTCTTAACCGGAGCGTGGTCTCGTGCAGGCAGCCGGATGTGCATCGGCGAGAAGGTGGCTCAGACGCAGCTCTTCCTCTTCCTCACCGCGCTGCTGCGGAACTTCACCCTCGGATCGCGAGCGGAGCCGGAGGCCGTCGACATCGCGCCCCTGTCCAGCGGCTTCTCGACCCTCCACCGGCCGTACCTCCTGCGCTGCAGCCCCCGCCAGCAAACGGGGCGCGGGAGCAGCGCGTAACGACGACCACGACGACGACCACGACCACGACGAAGACGATGATAATAATAATAATAATAATAATAATAATCTTTGCATTTGGTACCGCCTTTTGCGTGGGGTCCCGTCGCTGAGCGGTCCGGAGCGTTCGCACGCGGGTCAGTCCGTCCGCGGAGCGCTTCGGGGGCGTCCGAACGACCCGATGAGGCGCTAAGAATCAAACGCAAATACTATTATTATTATCGCACTGATCTATTCAGAACTTGTTCGTGTCCCTAATCCCGTCGACGGCTGCTCACCTTCCGCCTCCGACCCCCCACAACCTCCACCCCCACCCACCACCCCACCCCCCCCCCACCCCGTCCGCCCCGGGACGAGCTCTGGAACGCGCCGGATCCGGGCACGACCTCGGGAGTCCGGCGTGAACGCGAACCTGAGCCGACTTGAGCCTCTCGAGGACGGTCGAGACAGATTTCTGTAAGGGAACATAGAGGGTGGGGGGGTGGGTGTGTGTGTGGGGGTGGGGGGGCAAAAAAAAACCCCCCACCCGGTCGCCTACTCACCGTATCGCCGACCGATTGAAGCGACTTGAGTTTTGCAGCGACGACTCGCGAACAGCGCGTCAACGCGGCTCAGCGGTGGCTCTCTCCTCGAGTCAGAAGTTTGTGGGTTTGAGTCTCTCTCCCTCTCCCCCTCTCCCCCTCTCCCTCTCGGTGTCCCGGCCGATAACTCCCCCGAATCGAATCGGTCTCCCTCCCTCCCTCCCTCCCTCCCGCGGCGCCGGGAAGCTGCCGCGCGCCGTCGGGGGCCGCGAAGCGCGCGGTCGATTCACTCTGCGGCGCTTGGGAGGCGTCTCGAGGACAGGACAAGGAGTCCTGAGGCTCAGGGGTTAGAGCACTCGCTTTGCGAGTGAGAGACCTGAGTTCAATCCCCGGCAGAGGGCGAAACCTCGGGACAAGTTTCCTTACTCCACACAGAGCCTAATAATAAACCCTCCAAAACCAAAAACATAATAAATTGGTCATTTTCAATCCACGACTGTCTGTGGGACATTGCTGTGCGCAATTGGCCGCCGCGTTCGCCCACAAATTACGAAGCAGCGATACGAGACTACAGAGAGAGGAGCTCAGACTGTCCGTCGAGAGATATGTTTATCCTTCATCGCTCACTCCGTCCACGTTACAGAAGACGTCACACCGAACGCGGTGACGGATGGTGATCTGCCGCGAAAACGACGGCGCTCGCGCGCACAATCACACGCACGCACGCACACACACGCGCACACACGCTCGCTCGCCCACACGCGCGCACACACACGCTCGCCCACACACACGCACGCACACGCGCACACACGCTCGCTCGCCCACACGCGCGCACACACACGCTCGCCCACACACACACGCACACACACACACGCGCACACACACTCGCACACACATGGACGCACATACACGCTCGCCCACACGCGCGCATACACACACACACACACACGCTCGCTTGCCCACACGCGCGCATGCACACGCGCACACACACGCGCGCACACACGCACACACACACTCGCTCGCCCGCGCGCACACACACGCACCGATCCCACTGGATGTCTAAACGCAACGCAACGCACTTAAATACAATTGCATTTCTAAACAAGTACTCCTCGACACAACGGTCATCATTCTCCCACACCTTTCGGTTGTTGGGTCAGTGCGCACCGTAGGGGGAAAAAAAATACGCGGAGCGGCGGCGGCGGCGGGTGTGTGGGTGCGGGGGGACAGCGGGACTTTGCGGACGCCTTGTACGGGACCTATTTCGAAGCGCAGAGGTAACGTTCGGTTGTGTTTCGTGGATGGGTCAGTGCAGACGTGGTCGGCGGAGACCAAACCGCCTCCCGCACGCACACCAACCGTTGGGTTTGTGTAGCGTCGTTTCCTGCTCCCCCCCACCGCCCCCCCCCCCCCCCCCACCCACCCCAGCCCCAGCCCGGCCGATCGTCAGGCGCCGTCCCCCCTCCCGAGCTTTTTAAAAAAAAAGCGGGCGCTGAGCAAACTAAACTGTAACCCGCGGGCGCGAAGGAAACGCAACGGGGACATCTGTCGGCGCGAAACAGGGAAGCAGACAGTGTATATATATATGTATATATGTACACATATATAATCCCTGACTGTCCGTCCAGTTGCCTTGGGACGTCCTCCCGACGTGAAAAGGGTCAGTGAGAATCTGGAACTCTCTCCCCCCCCCACCACCAAAAAAAAAGGGCTGCGGGTTATGGCTGTGGATCCATTCACATTGTCCAGTCCGAGGTGGAGAGATGTTTGTCGGAGGGGATCGAGGGATACGGGGCAGAGGCGGGTGGGTGGGGGGTTGAGGCACAGATTGGCCGTGATCTAATAGAATGGCGGAACTGGCTCTCGGGGCTGAATGGCCTCCTCCTGTCCCCACGAAGGGGAAGAGTGGGCGGTGGGTCCGAACGAACACTCGCTCGGAGAGCTGGTAGAGACTTTCTGGAGGGACCGGGTAAGCTCGGTTTTATCTTGTGGTGAAACGGTAGGACCAGAGGACACGGTCTGCGATCGAACCGGTGGGGATTGGGGGGTGGGGGGGTACATTTACAACAAATCGGGACACACACACACACTACTTCGGAGAGCGAGCGGTAAACGTGCGGAACGGAACAGGCTGCGGAACGGGGGAGACTGGGAACGAGACGGACTCCGGCAGCAGAAAGCGTTCCGATTCTTTCAAGAGCCAAATGGGGTACTGACGTTCGCACAACCCGCGCACACGCGCAGAGCAACACGCAGAGCAACACGCAGAGCAACACGCAGCGGCATCGATATTGCGCGTCGGTCACGACGCTTGGGACGAGCCACTCGAGGGCTGGAGGGCAATCCCCCTGGAAAGCTGCTGCCGCTCCGGGAAGGTGTTTGAAACCGCAAGCGCTTGCGACCCGAGACGCTCTGCCCGCTATCCCGGGTTAGTCCGGACCGCAGCGCAATGATTCATCGAGACTCAGCCAAGCAAACACGTACGCTCTGAATGGGAGGGAGACGGACATAGAGAGGGTGGGGGGTGGGGTGGGGGGTGGGCGCTAGGCTAGACCTTGATCTAAGCGCTCACCCCACCAGCCAACGCCGAAGGTGGGTATAAATGTACTCACCAGCAGTGGCCGTGGAGAGGGTGGAGCGATTGCGCCTCTCCCCCCGCCCCGCGCCCACTGCTGTGATCAGTGCAGAGTAACGACCGAGGAGTCACCCCCTCGATTTGGCCGGTCTGAGTCGTGGGGCGCGCGCGAGGGAGGCGCGCACGGACGGGGGGGGGGGGGGGACGGGACGACGACGACGGCACCGAGGCCGTGTGATAACAAGTAAGACGCTTCTATCGAGGGCCGACGTTAAGAATTTCTTTTTATTGAGCGCGCGGGTGTGCGGGCGTGTGTGTGGCGTGGTGTCCGGACATGTAGCGTGTGCGTTGAACCAGGTTCAATCGAAATCCTCGGCTGTCCGGCGCCTCGGGATGTCCTCCCGACATGAAAGGCGCTGTGCAAATGAGGGCTGAGGTACGTAGGTAGTTCGGGGCGCAGGTGCAAGAGACCACCAGGAAGGTGGAAGGCGAACCAGATGGACCTCAGGCTTTGTTCGACTGGCCTTCCAACAACAACAACAACAATTCATTTATAGAGCGCCTTTCACGTCGGGAGGACGTCCCGAGGCGCTGCACAGTTGGGTCAGGACCCGAGCATTGGGGGGAAATGGTCAGGGTGAGGGGAGGGAGGGAGGGAGCGAGGAGGGGGTAGAGAGTCGAGAGCGGAGCTGAAGGTACGGTCAAGGAGAAAGGCCTTGAGACCGGCCTTGAAGGAGGAAAGGGAGGAAGCGGCGAAGGCACTGGGGATGGACGTCCAGAGCCTCGGGGCTGAGAGGCTGAAGGCCACCGATGGTCGGGCGGTTGGGGCGGGGGACGTGGAGCAGACCGGAGCCGGAGGGAACGGAGGGTACATTGTGTTCTTAAGCGATGTAGAGGTAACACTTGTGTTGTGTCGTGTTGTTGTCCTCGCGCAGGCTACAGCCGTGGAGGGAACACCCCTCCCAGTCGCTGGGGCACTAGCAGCAGCAGCAGCGGCGGCAGCGGCGGCGGCGGCGGCGGCGGCGGCAGCGGCGGCGGCGGCAGCATGGTCCCAGCCCCCGCACCCACCGCCGTGGCCAGCCGCGGGAACTACAACCGGACACAGAGTTACGGCGCTCCACGTACGCCCAGCTACAGCAAAAGCAGCTACAGTCCGGGACAGGTAAGGTGACGCCCGCCCACCGCCCCACCCCACCGCCACCCCCACTCTCTACTCCCATCGCAGTTGCCCGTTGCGAGCCGGGCGATCGTTTTTTTGGGGGGAGGAAGGACAGACGGGAACGCCCATTTTTGTGCGCGCGCGGGCGGGCGGGGAGGGTTCACGGTAATAGTAGTCATTATTACTGTTATTCCGTAGATTTGTATAGCGCCTTTCGCGCCAGGAGGACGTCCCCAAGCCGCTGGACAGTCAGGGATCCTGGACCCGAGTTGGTGGTTGGCATCGGTGGGGGTGTGGAGGGGTAGGAGGGTGATCGAAGGCATGGTGGAAGAAGGGGGGCAAGGGAGGGGGCGACGCGGAGGGACTGGGATGGGGGAATGTATGCCATCCTGTCAATTTCCCCCCCCCACCCCCGTGTCTCGTTCCTCAGCAGAGCTACAGTCAGGGTTATGTCCAAGGCTACAGTCAAGGCTACAATCAGAACTACAACTACGGGAACTACAGCAACTACGACAGCTACACCCAGGGTTACAGCCAACATCCGCCCCAGGCGACGACACAAACCTACAGCCAGCAGTACCCCAGCCAGTACCAGCAGGTGAGTAAAATGGCCGTTTAAAAGGGTCCCGTTCCCCCCACCCCCACCACCACCCCCAACTTGCCCAAGTGTCCGCACTCTCGAAATGTACAAGGCAACGAGCAGGTGACTGAATCCCCTCTGGTCCCGGCAAGGGAAGGCGTTAGCGCCAGATCCTCACACTCCCCTGTCCTCAGCGCCGGTATTGATTGGTAAGAGCTGCCTGAAAGGCCACAGAGCCCTGTGAGTAATAACTAATGTAATAATAGCAATGATCCTCGCATTGGAAACAGCGCCTTAGCGCGTCATTGACCTGTCCCGAAGCGCTTCACAGGATCCGCTGCGACTGACTGCCAGAGGCGACGTGGGAGCGCGGCCAGCGGGTACTTTTGCTTTACTTGGGGAGGGGGGGAGGTGTGGGGGGTGGGGGAGAGCAGTCGACCTGCAAACGTCCTCCCGACACGAAAGGCTTCTGCGTAAACATAATTGGTTGCGGTTGACGAAGGCGCGAGAGGAGAGGGTGTGGCGGGGAAGAAAATGAGACTCACTCCAACTCTTGTCCCTCAGTACGCTCAACAGTGGAACCAGTACTACCAGAACGAGAGTCAGTGGAACCAATATTACGGGAACTACACGTACGGGAACTACTCCGGAGGTTCGCAGGGCTCCGGCTCGCAGTAAACTCCCGCCGCCCCCCCCCCCACCACCACCCCGCCGCCGCCGGCCGTCGTCCTCTCTTTTTTTTTTTTAAAAAGAAAAAGAAAAAAAAAACACACGGTAATTCTATCGCTCCGTGACACACACGAAGGTCGAAGCCACGCGGAGGGAACGATAGATAGTTAGATAGATAAATAAATAGGCCGCTGGAGTTTTTTTTTGTTATGTCAAGTCAAATCGAGTTAACTAGCAAACTGCAGAAAGTGTGTACAGGTTCTGGGGCTACGGCCGCCACGTGATTAAGCCTTTTTAGATTTTTATGTCACTTTTTACTGTCGGTAAAGCTGTTGATATTTTGTCAGGATAACCCTACGGGGTGGGTGAGGGGGTGGGTGGGGGTGGAGGGTGGGGATACTTTTCTTTCCTAGAGAGAAAGGAGGGAGCGACAGACAGACAGAGACAGACAGAGAGACGGAGGAAAAGGATAATAATGTCATTAATTTTTAACACGTGTCGGGACTTTTTTAAAATAATGTATGTAAACGATTTGTGCGACACCCCTCCTGGCGCACGCGCTCGCGCACTCCCCTCCGTTCTGCTTTGCGCTCTGTTTTACGCCTGTGGTCGAATAGCTTTTCGTACCGTTGGTCTGGTCTGGTCTCTCTCTCTCTCTCTCTGTTCCTTTTCAACCGGGTCCTGCAGGAATTTTGTGTTCCGAGTGGAAGGAGGAGGAGGAGAAAAAAAAAATATATAAACCCATTTTAATTAAAACCGGAGGAATATTTTTTTTGGATCGCAGTCTTCGATCGGTATCGTGTCTGCTTTAGGGGCGGAGAATCAGGATATCTTCTCTCCCACCCACCCCCCCACCCCCCTCCGCCCACCAAAAAATGTTGGCAATTATGCTGTGTGTGTGTCTATATTTTAATACATGTGTATATATAAAAATGTATGATTCAAAGAGAGAGGGAGTGGGGGACGTGGGAACACTCCGCTCTCTGTACAAAGCAAGTGCTGTATCTCTTAAGACTTGGCTTTCTCCCTCTCCCGGACCCCCACTCCCCCCCCCCCCCCCCCCCCCGCGACCCCCGCGTTGCTGTTTTAGCCGATTAATCCACGCGCGAAAAAAAAAATGTCTTCCGTTTCTGGAATCGGAAGCCTCTAAACACTGCACACGCACACGCCACGTCTCTCTCTGTCACACGCACACACACACCACATACGACACCCAACAACAGCACATTCCG
>NW_024705318.1:30795-47012 GCF_018977255.1 Callorhinchus milii | reverse complement strand
GAGGGAGAGGGGCCGCAGCCGCCGCCGCCGCCGCCGGAGGAGGAGGAGGAAGAGGAGGAGGATGGTGAGGGGAAAGAAGAGGAAGGTGAGTGACAGGACCGCAGTGGTAACTGCTCTCCCAATCCACCGCCACTCCACACGCACAGTACACAGTCACTACACTCGGCGCCCTTTGACCCAGTCCCGTCCCCCCCCCCCACCCCTCCCCTCGGCCCCGATCGCACAGTCACTACACTCCGCCCGCAGCGCGAGGCGCCCGGGAGACGTGATCGGGCGTCGCGTCGAGTGCGAGGGTCGGCGTCGGCGGCGGTGGTGGTGGTCGTTGTCGTCGTCGTCGTTACGCGTCGTCGGCGTTGTCGTCGTCGGCGTTGTTGAGAGACGCCGCTCCGCCCGGATTGGCGGCCGCCTTCGCCCCCCCACCCCCCCCCCCACCCCCACCCCCGGAGAGCCGCGGCCGCGGCGGTGCGCACCCCTCCCGCGAGGCCAACGCTCCCCGTGGCGCCGCCCCACGCGGGTCCCCGAGTCGTCGTCGTCAGCGGCGGCGTTGTCGTTGTCGCGGCGTCGCTGCGGCGGCGACAACTCACACCTGCCTCGCGGGGGGGGGGCGGCGCCGCGGAGCGCTTCGCGGTGGCGGAGGCCGACTCCGAGAGGGCACCGGATCGAATGCGGCTGCAATTCTATGTATATGTGTAATACACACACATTTCTATGTGTATATATATATATATCAATAATAAATAACCCAACACAGGCACCACCGGGGCCTCGAGGTCTCCCTCCGTCCCCCCCCACCGCTCCCCCCACCACCGCTCCCCCCCTTCCCCTTTCCGTGTCGGGTTAAGGCTCCGATATTAGCAACGACACTGATTCTGTTTACATCGAGTGTTTTACTACTCTAATATTAATATTCCAGTTGACACCAAAAAGGAGACCTTCCTTTCCGATGGCGCCTGCGGTCAACTGAACCCTCCGCCTCCCCCCCCCCCCCCCACCCCACCCGGCTCGGGGCGTGGGGGGTGGTGGGGGGTCGGACTCCGCGACTGTAAAACCCTCCGCGCGAGTGATGCGGTGTAAATGCGAGTCGTCGTCGTTGTTGTTGTTGTTGAAACAGTTAGAGTTACTGTGGCTGTATTATGCACTTGATCCAATCTGCTTAAAATAATTCAATGCTAATACTCTGTTTGTCTCGTCAAACTGTTTTGACGTCTCCCCCCCACACACCCCCCACCCACGCCCCCCCCACACCCCCGGCCCCCTTCCCCCTCAAGGAAAATAATAATCCCCGTGTTTCGATACAGCGCCTTATCGCGTCCTCGAGACGTCCCGAAGCGCTTCGCGGGGTTCGTTGTGCTGTAACGGCTGTTGTGCGTCGGATGCTCCCGTGTCCGTGCGGAGCGCCGGCGTTCCGCGTCCCCGCCAGACAGACCCTTCCCCGTCCGGTTGGGCGTGTGCCGAGGTTTGCTTCCTCGAGGCGCGCGCGCGTGTGTGTGCGTGTGTGTGTATGTGTGCGTGTGTGTGTGTGCGTGTACCGGTTCTGCGACACCGGTGATTCAGACTGTACCACTGCTTTCGGTTCCTCTGTTCATAACCGCGACGGTGCAAATCGGGTTCACGAAGCGACGGAACGTACAGTGCAACGTCTGTGGCTAAGCATTGGTGTATCTCTACTAATAATTTGGTCACTCAATCCACGGGCTACGTTGGGGGGGGGGGGACACACACCGCTGTGCGCCATTGGCTGCTGCGTTTCCCCCCCCACGAAATAATCAGTCCATTCACTTTGCCGTGAAGCGACTCGAGACCTCTCCGAAGGCTCGATCAGGCACTACGTCAAATGCAAGGACGACGATTACCGTAAGTGTGAGACTGCTCCCGCGAGATTATCACTTAGAAGGTAACGTGGCCACAAAAAAATAGTGGCGGCACTTCGCAGTAAAGGCCGCGAAGCGCTTTGAAACGTCCTCCCGGCGGCGAAGGGCGCCGTTACCAACCGCGATCGGCGTCGGAACGCGACGGCGGGTGAGGATTTCGCTCGCTTTGGGGAGACTGACGTGGGTTTTTTTTTCCCCCCCCCAAAAAAAAAAAAAAAATTTACAGGGATTGAGGCTGCTGACGGCGAAGAGGATTTTAGTGCGGACGCGAACCTGTTCGACCAGGAAGGTGGCGATTTTGCGGCGCCTGAGCCAGACGACGTGAAGGAGAGCTTTGAGAGGCCATTCGCTAAGCAGACAGCCGAACAGCAGGGTTCGGGTAAGTTCCTGATACTGTAGTTTCTTGGCCGATCCAATGGAATGGTCTTGGTGGCCATTAATAACATTATGCCCTCCAAAAGCTGTATTCTCACACTGAGCTCTGGAGCTCGCGACCTCGGTCCCCCCCCCCTCTGCCTTGTACGTCTTCTGCTCGCACCCGAAGACCATCCTCCATCGACCAAGCCCGTGATGATAATAATAATATAATGATGATAATTATTGCGGGCGCTTCCGCTCTTTCCTCGGATCAGCGTCAAGCTCCGTCGCCGTTGAGCGCTCTTGAGTCGCGACCTCGCACGTCAGGCACGACATGCAGTGCAAGTTGTCGCTGTAGCTGTTTCGGAAAGGGCGGTTAGAGAGGTGCACCTTCGCGAGTCCTTCTGAAGACTTTCTTCCCAAGGCAGCCGCTGCCTTTCGCATACTGCTGCCTCGCTGCTGATGTTCGCAGTTGACTGGAATCCGATATTCGTTGAGCTGGTTTGGGACTGAAGGAATTAATTGGTGCGGAAAGTGAGAGGGAAAGTGCGTACTAACCTTGCCCGATCCCACGATATGCCGCGCAACGTGCAACGAGCTGTTAACCATCTGGGATTTTAATGAAAAATTGGACAAGAGACATTTTTTTCTCTCTCTCTTCCCACAGTGGAGCGCATTCCCGGTCTCTATGCCCACTTTTCCGGTCCCGTTTTTCAGTGAACCACAGCTTCGCAAGTCGAAATCTTGTTTGAGATGTCTTGAAGACGTGATTAAGACGCTATGTCAAGTGCAAGGATTGTTATTACATTATATTATTATTCCTTAACCTGTTTAATGTTGTCCAGTTGGCGTCCACCTCACCTATTCTGGTCAACGAATAAGGCACCTGGTCTTGTGGGATATAAAGATAGACCGTTCTAATCGTACCTGCTAATTTTGTACCCGGTTTAATCTTGCCCATGTTCTTCACAAGGGCAGTCATCGATTGTTTCGAGATGTGTCGTCCAGTTAACCAAATCAAATTCACTTGCAATTAGCCTCGGCAAGCTCTGAAATTGGGGTCTTTTAACGAGTAGGAAAGACGAATGAACTGTGAGCAGCTTTTACGTGGCGCGCAGAGCGGCAAATCTACTTCAGACTGTCTTGTTGCCGTCGTCACAGCCGCTTAACGCTTCTTGTGCAGAACGGCAAAAGGCGGAGGTAAAGGAAGAGCCCCTGAGTGAGGCGGAGATCAAAGAGACGCAGCCAAGCAGGAAGAGGCCGTTTAGTGAGCAGGGACACGGATACTACGAGTACAGAGAAGACCGCAGTTATGGCCGGTGAGTAATCAGTCGCCTGTGATAATAATAATAATAATCCTTGCATTTGATATAGCGCTTTTCACGTCGGGAGGACGTCCCAAAGCGCTTCACAGAATATACTGTAAAGTGAATTGACTGTATATTTGTGGGCGAACGCGGCAGCCAATTGCACACAGCAATGTCCCACAAACAGTCGTAGATTGAAAATGACCAATTTATTATTGTTTTTGGTTTTGGAGGGATTATTATTAGGCTCTGTGTGGAGTAAGGAAACTTGCCCGAGGTTTCGCCCTCTGCCTGGAATTGAACTCAGGTCTCTCGCTTGTAAAGCGAGTGCTCTAACCACTGAGCTACAGGACTGACCCTTACCCCTGTACAGTTGTCACGGCTCACCGCCAGGGCTCACACACCAAACAGCGGCCACTTGGGTGAGGTCTCAGCGAGCAACCCTTGGAACCACGTGACATATGGAAGATAAGGATTATTATTAATTGGCTCTCTCAATTGGTGTTACTGCCATTGTAACCGCAGGGTAGAGGCAGAAGAATTGTACCTGACAATTGCTTGTTCTTTTCCGGTAGAGCGAAGTCTCCCCAGCCACCGGCGGAGGATGACGAAGAGGACTTCGATGAGACGACTGTGGCTATTGACACTTGTAAGTTAAGCGGACAGACGATCATCGTCAACTCCTCGCTCTAATCCGAGCTGCTTTAATTTAGCGTGTCACCAATTTAGGGGTCAGCCCGGCTCAGCTGCTAATGCTCTCGCCTCTACGCCGGAAGGTTGTGGGCTCAAACACCTTGAGCTCAGAGTCCAGGCCGACACTCTAGCGAGGTACTAGAGGATGTCGCCGTGCTGGCGGAAGGCAATTCACTTAACGACCCGCAACGCTGTTAGCAAGAAAAGGTCGTTCCTCCCAGTGTCCTCCAGATACGGGAGGGAATCTGGGATGGAGTTCCAGAGAACGGGAATGGTTGAATGACTCTTAAATAATTTCCTGCTTTCCGTCCTAGATAACTGCGACCTGCACTTTAAGGTGGCTCGAGACCGTTTCAGTGGCTACCCCTTGACCATTGAAGGGTTTGCTTATCTGTGGTCAGGAGCACGGACAACGTACGGGGTCAACAAGGGAAAAGTTTGCTTCGAAGTTAAGGTACTTCATTTTAATTTCCTCTTCCCTCCCCTCGCTTCGTCCCAAACGCATCTGCTTCTACTGAGGGCTGCTTTATGGCGCGTTTCTTTAACTTAACGGATGTTTTGTCTCTTTCCGAAGCCCGTGTGCTTATGGTAAATGTTAACGGTGACTTAACGTTCGTACTGTCGTGGTTCTATTATCTGTGGATGGGTTTGCCGTTGGATTTTTTTTCCCCCCCTCTCTCCCGTTACGAACCTCAGCTAATAGTTGCTCGTCTTGGGAGGAAGGAACCACGCTCAACTCCTCTGGAGATTACCCGGTCTGGAATGCGCTGCCTGAACGGGTGGTGGAAGCAGATTCAATAGCCACTTGCAGAAGGGAATTAGATAGATGTTTGAAGACTAGAAATGTGCGAGGGTGCGTGGAAAGAGCGGGGTAGTGGGCCTGAGTGGACAGCTTCTCCAAAGAGCCAGCACAGGCACGATGGGCCGAATGGCCTCCTTCTATGCTGTACTAATTGATTCTATGGTCCCGGCTTAACTTGTCACATCCACTTAAGAAGCCACGCTGTCGATATCCTGGCCGCGTATGGTTTGCCTATTTACACAGGCGTCTAACTCGCCCCTCCTAGTAACTCGCCCCTCCTGATAACTCGTCCCTGAGCCCTTTTCCTTCGGAGCGCTGATTTGTCAGTTCACCGCACTTTGACTTTGTTCCGCGCAGATTAACGAAGAGATGGCCGTCAAACACCTCCCGGTAACGGAACCCGACCCGCATGTGGTCCGTGTCGGCTGGTCGCTCGACTCCTGTAACACTCAGTTAGGTAAGAGCATTTGGTTACCCCGCGCCCTGACTCCAGTCGGCGTTCATCCGGTCGTTGGTCAAATCGATTCTAGCGCCGGCCGATAGAGAGACCACGTGGCCGTGAGAGATTCATAGGTTGTTTCTAACAGTGTTGCAGAGATTTTGTCCGCAGATTTTGCCCCCAAAATACAATTGCCCCCACTTGACGGTATATCCTGTCGGGTGCTTTAAACGCCTCGACGACATGGTCATGACACTGAATCAGATACAGAAGTTCAGGACAGGACTGCGGAGTCCTGTAGCTCAATAGTTAGATCACTCTCCTCGCAAGCGAGAGGACGTGGGTTCAAATCACATACTGCACACACGCCTCTGTTTAGCTTTGCAGTAAGTAGGAACCCGGTTGTTAGTCGATTGGTGGATCCCTGAGGGTAATAACTCCTCCCAAAAATAATAATAATGATAATAATTCGGTCGCTCCATCCCCGACTGTTTGTGAGACGCTGCTGTCGCGTTTCGTCCACAAAATATCCAGTCAATTCACTTTGCAGTGTATCCTGTGACGCGCACCGGGACGTCTCGAACCCGTGATAATGCGCTGTATCTAAAGGCGAAGGTTATTATTGTTGTTATTATAAGAATGATCTCACAGCAAAATGGCTCTGTGCATCTCCAGGGGAAGAGGAGTTCTCGTTTGGTTACGGAGGAACAGCCAAGAAGTCAACCAACTGCAGGTTTGAAAATTACGGAGAGCGGTTTGCTGAGAACGACATCCTCGGATGCTACATCGTAAGTGTCGACGAGTAAAAAAAATAAAAAAATTTAGCGCCTCGTGAAGCCACGTAAGCATCGAACACAAATCACGTGCATTTGGCTTCCACTCTTCCCAGTAACGGGGATTATTTTACTCCCAACCCGTCGGTTCTCTGCTCCAAGTCATCTACCCACGGATCAGAGTACTTCACAGACCCTTACCCCCCCTCCCCCCGCTCTTTCCTCATGCCCGCGATTGTCAGCCTGGCTCACTTGGTGGAGTCGTGTAGCTCAGCGGTTGTCACACTCGCCTCGCAAGCGAGCGGACCCAGGTTCGAGTGCCGCCGGGGCGAAACGTCCTTACTCCACACGCCTCTGTTAGTCGGTCGGAAGATCGCTCTTCCGGGGATGATAATCCCTTTTTAATTAAAAAAAAATAATAATTTGGTCGCTCGATCCACAGCTGTGCGTGGGACGCCGCCGTGCGCAATTGGCTGCCGCGTTTCGCCCGCAAAATATCCAGTCAGTTCACCTCACAGCATATCCTGTGGAGCGCTTTGAGGCGTCTCAGCGACGCAGTCGGGCGCCGGGTCAAATGCGAGGATTGCTATTATTATCTGTTTGAAGAAACTTAACCAGTTGGAGATGACTGGGCAGCCGGGAGTGAACGCACGCTTGATTTCTGCAGGACTTCGAGGCGGGCGAGGAGGTGGAAATGTCTTTCTCGAAGAACGGCAAGTGGCTGGGGGTCGCCTTCAGGACCAAGAGGAGCGTGCTGCTCCTTCCCTCTCCGGCGCCCTCCCGCTGCTCGGCCTCCAGCGCTGCCCGCAGCCGCTCCTGCAGGTCGGCCTTCAGGCCCTTGGTGTCGAGGCCCCGGCGCTGCAGCTCCTCCTTCAGCTCGTTCACCTTCAGCCGCCGCACGTCCGGCGGCGAACTCATGGCCCCGAACCCCGGGTGTGTTCAAGACGGGTGTGTGTGTGACCCACCGACCGACCGACCGACTGACAGGACCGAGCGGCGCCGGGTCGGCCTTTCCCGCCCTCTCTCTCTCTCTCTCTCTCTCGACTCTTTTTCTCCTCAGAAACCCCCTCTTTTTTTTCTCTCTCTCTTTCTCTCTCTCTCTCTCGGTCTCCTCCTCACGCGCGCACACACACACACACACACCCCCCGCCGCCTCCGCCGCCCCCTCCGCCGCCCGTTCAAACGGCTCCGCGGCCTCCCCCCGAAGGCTTCCTCCCTCCTCCGCTCGCTTCAAAATGGCCGCCGCGTCGTCGCCGTCGTCGTCGTCGTCCCCTCATCTCCTCTCTCTCTCTCTCTCTCACTCGCGCGCGCGCGCTTCCCCTTCCCGCCCTTTCCCAACCGCCGCCGCCCGGCCCGAACCCCCGCTTCGTCTCGGCGCCTCCGATTGGTCGGTCCCGCCCCGCCCCCACCCCCCCCTCCGTTGACCAATCGGGCGCTGCCTCCCGCCCGGCCTCGCTTCGTCCAGCCGCCGGTCGTCCGTGCCGGCTTCTCCCATTGGTGGCTCCTCACGGCTCTCCCCGCCCCCTCCCGCCCGCTCCGTCCAATCGCGGGCACCGTTTCATTGGCGTTGGAAAAGTGGAGGCGGGGCGTCACTGCTTCTCCTCCAATCCGGTTCGCGGCCTCCGCTCGTGATTGGTCCGAGCGGGTGTCAATCAGTGGGCGTGGCCGAGGGGGGAAGAGATCGACAGGTCAGGACAGAGGCGGTGCAACGGCTCAACGCGACCGACAGGTGGCGATCCCGAGTCGAGTCGATTCCCAATCGGTGATCAATAAAATTATTGATCACACAATGGAATTTCTGATCACGATCGTCACGCGCTCCGTTTGGTGTGAATCACCCGCTGAACCGAGCTCCCCGGCCCTCGCCCGTCCGAGCGGGCGCGGGAGATGGCGCCCGCAAAGCACAGTCACTACGCCTGACAGCGTGTCCCGCGAAGCGCTTCGGGACGCCTCGAAGGCGCGATAAGGCGCTGTATCGGATGCCGGTGTCTCTGTCTCCGTCCTGACCAACGAGGGCCGTTTGTGGGGAAACGCCGCGTCTGCCCACACACACACACACACACACACACACACACAGTCACTTCGTCTCCCGGCGAAGGCCGAGAAGCGCTTTGAGACGTCTCGACGACCCGATGAGACGCTGTGTCGTTGTCGTTGTCAACCGCGGCGCCACCCCGCGCGGGGCGGGGGCTTCGGAGGGGGTCGAAGGAAACCGGAAGCCGAGTCCTGGGCATAAAAATGATCTTTATTGGCGATAACGTGGCGCACGTCCCTCCTGGCGGCGTGAATTCGGGGGGCCAGCCAGGGAAAGCCTCGGCACAGTCACTTCGCCTACTCGCTGCGAACGCTGGGGGTTAAACCCCCATTTTAGAAACGATTATTTATTATTCCGGTTATTCCTACTAAACAGCTGTTACGCTCCGGCGTTAAAGATCTCTGTTAAAGATCTCCCTCGGAAGAGAATCTTTTCCGCTCTGACAACCCCCCCCACCCCACCCCACCCCCACACGGACAAACCGCTCGCTCCCTCCGCGGCTGTTTGCGCGGGGACGTCGCCGTGCGTCGCGGTCGCCCACCAAAGACACAGTCACTTTACGGTCTGTCCCGCGAAGCGCTGTGAGACGCCTCAACGACACGACAAAGCGATCGATCGCCGATATTGCGACCATTAGGGATCAATCTCTCTCTCTCTCTCTCTCTCTGTCTGTCTGTCTGTCCGTCCGCACGTGTGACCGATCGAGCCTGTGCGTGTGCGTCAGTAAACACGCGTGTCTTGGGAGCCGCGGTACATCGCAAAGGGGAACAAACTTTACCGAGTGGATCAATGGGTTCAAAAAGGCACTGGAGGGTCCCGTGGTGTGGGGACGGGGGGGGGGGGGGGGGGGAGGGTCAGGGACTGGTGGGGGAGGAGGGGGGTGTGGGGTGGGGGGGGGGGGTGGGGGGTGAGGCTGGGTTTAAGGTCTCATCCGACGGGTGGTCATCGACAGCGCTCGAGCCAACAACAACGTGACCTTTACACGGTGACGTCCCACGTTTGCTGGACGGTCTGGGGGGTGTGGACCCGAGCTGGGGGTTGGGATCGGGGGGGCGGGGGGGGGCGGAGGGCGGGGGTAGGAGGGTGACCGAAGAGAACCCCTGTCATCCCCTTCATCCCACCCAATTATTCCCTTACCCCCTCCTCCGCCACCCCCGCCCCAATCTGGTAGCGCATCGGTTGGTTAGAGCGCTCGAGGACCCAGGTTCGATCCCCAGGAGGGACCGGTCAAGGTGAAAGCTCCCTTACTCCCCAGACACACACACACGGGTGGGGGTGGGGGTGCGTGGGTGGTGGGGGGTGGTGGGGGGGAATGAACAGTTACATTGAACGGAACCACCTCGTAGATGGCAGAACCTGTATCTGTGGCAAGATGAGATGTCGATCATAATCAATGTGGATCGGATGGCGCTGTTGGGGGGTGGGGGGGGGGGTTGTGGGGGGAAGTGGGGGTGGGGGGGGGGAGAGGGTGAAGGGTTGGGAGCTGAGCCGTCACAGTTTGGAAAAAGGCACGTCTTTGGGGAGCTTCTTCTCCATGGACGCCTGAGCCGATTTCACCACGTCCTCCGTCTGCAACATCGCCATGTTCCAGGTGGCCTGGGGGGGGGGGGGGGGAAACAGAACGTCAAAGGGGGGGTCGGGGTCGGTCGGGTCGGGGTAGGGGGTGGGGGGTCGGGAAACAGGAAGTCAACGGGAGTCTCGGTCAAGAAACTGGAAGCGATGGTCAATGGGTGGGTCTGGAGCAGGAAATAGGAAGTCAATGGCCCGGGTCAGCCGAGCCCCCCCGACTCCCCCCGACTCAGGCCAATCCCCCCCACCCCCCATTGTAACACAGTGGTTTTGAGACACTCTCTCCTCCCCTTCCAGCGCCCCCCCCCACCCCACTAACTATCAGTGGCCTCTACTCCTGGAAACTCTGTCACTCTCTCCCTCCCTCTATCCCTCCCTCTCCTTCCTTCCCATCTTCAGGTCGCGCCTGAAGACCCTCCTCTTCCACCGTGTGCCTACGGTCACCCCCCCCCCCCCCTCCTTCCTTCCCCTAGGCTCCGAGACCCTACCCTACGGGTGGGGGCACCTGTGCAAGTGGTTGTTGTTGTTGTTGTTGTTGTCTCCCTGCCTCCTGAGCCCCACTCACCATGTAGTCCAGACCTTCCCTCACCGAGTGATCCCTGGAGTAGATCAGGTTGTGTTTCGTTCCCTGCACGGCCACCGGACTCTTACTGGCAATTTCGGAGGCCATTTCGAAGGCTCCGTCCAGGAGTGACTCCTTGTCCTGGAAAATCCGGCTGTGGACAAGGAACGAGGGGGAGGGGTGGGGTGGGGGGGGGGGGGTGGGTCGGGATGGCGGCACGGAGAGGGGAGATAGTCAAACACTCCAGCAATCGTCTCTCCTACTCCTCCCCTTATCCCGCACTTCGCTGTAGGATTCCATTGAACCCCCCACCTCCCCAATCCCACCCTCTGGAACTCCACCCCAAAGTCGCCCGGTCTCGCTCCCCACCACCACCCCCCACCACCCCCCTCCCTCGCCTCCTTCAAGGCCCATCTCAAGAACCTCCTCTTCGACCGACAGCGCCTTCGCTCACCCTCCCACCCCCCCACCTCCCCCTCCCCCCCCCCGGCTTGTTGTTGAGACCCCTTTACCTCACCAACCCGCAGCTCAAAGCCTCGTCTGACATCATCTTCCTCGCTGTGTAAGCCAGCTCACACACCAGGCTACGGAGAACAGGGGGGCACGGACGGACGGGGGTGGGGGGGGAGACAGAGAGCCATGTTAGCCCCTCTGGGGGTTTGCTCAGCAAACGAGAAAATAATAATAATAATAATAATAATAATCCCTGCAAGACACCCCCAGTGAAACCCGCTGTGTGAGCCCAAGACCCTCCCTCTCCGACCGTGCTTTCGATCACCCCCTCTTCTTCACCCCCTCCCCTCGCCCCCCCCGACAGCCCCCCGAGATCTTTCAAGTCCGCCTGAACGGGGCACAGACGGTGGGGGGGGGGGGGGAGCGAGTCAGTCAGGTTTAACGTCTCTTCCGAAGGACTTGCGTCTCCGGGCTGTGAGCTCAGAGTCCTTGACGTTTGGGGGGGATGAGGGCGGGGGGTGGCCGGGGGGGGGGGGAGGTTACCCGGGAGCGTTACCCGGAACTTACCTGGCGTTTCCCAAGACTTTCGGCAAACGTTGCAAAGTCCCCACATCAGCTGCCAGACCGACGTCCACTTCCTGGTAGGTGAGGAACGGGGGGGAACGTTAATGACCCCTTTTCGCCCTCCAGGATCTCACCCCCCCCCACCCCACCACCAAGAGCACTTGACTGTTGCGGATCGCGGGGCCGAGACGGGGGGGATGGGGGAGAGGGAGAAGGTGACCGTAGGTGCCGGCCGAAGAGGAAGGTCTTCAGGCGGGACCTGAAGATGGGGCAGGAAGGGGGCGAGGGGGGGAGAGAGGGATAGAGAGGGAGCGTGTGAGCGGCGAGGGAGGTAGGGAGGGAGGTGCCGGGGGACGGAGGGCTTTGTGGACCACCGAGAGGGTCTCGAGATCGATCCGCTCGGTGACGGGGAGCCAGTGGAGGCCGGCGAGGGCCGGGGCGATGGTGCGGAGAGACGCCGGGAGGTGAGGAGCAGAGCCTGGGACAGCGATGGCCTCGAGGAAGACGTCGCCCGGAAGGGAACGCCGACTGACCTTGACCTGGAACCACGCGTCCTGCGAGCACAAGCGGATGTCACAGGCGGTGATCATGTCTATCCCTGCAGAACCGCACGGAAAATTCAGGCACTTAATGGTACTGATATTAATAATAATATTAATAATAATAATAAATCATCTTCGCATTCGATGCAGCGCCTGGTCACGTCCTCGAGGCGTCTCAAAGCCCTTCGCGGGATACACTGCGTAGTCTGGTGACTGCGTTTCTTTTTCTTGAGGGATTATTATCAGGCGTGTGTGTGTGTGTCTGTGTGTGGGTGTGTGTGCGTGTGGGGTGTGTGGGTGTGTGGGGGGAGTAAGGAAACTTGCCCAAAGTTCCCCCCTGACCTGACCCGCCCGTGAATCGAACCCGGGTCCTCTCGCTTGCGAGGCGAGGGGTCTAACCCCTGAGCTACAGGGGCTGTGGGGTGCGAGGCGAGGGGTCTAACCCCTGAGCTACAGGGGCTGTGGGGTGGGGGGCGAGGGGTCTAACCCCTGAGCTACAGGGGCTGTGGGGGGGGGGCGAGGGGTCTAACCCCTGAGCTGCAGGGGCTGTGGGGTGTGAGGGGAGGGGTCTAACCCCCTGAGCTGTGGGGGCTGTGCTGCTTTGCTGTTTGTGGCACTTCACTGCCACGTTTCACCCACAAAACACGTTGTCCGGACTATGAGCTCAAAGTCCCCGACGTCGCATTTGGAGGCCACAAACCTTCTGACTCAGAGGTCAAGTGTGTGAGCGGCCGAGTCAGACTGACACACACACACACACACACATACACACACACACACACACCACACACACACACACACACACACACACCACACACACACACACACACACACACACACATACACACACACACATACAGACACACACACGCGCACACCACACACACACACATACACACACACACACACACACACACATACAGACACACACAGACACCACAGACACCACACACACACACACACACACACACACACAGACACACACACACACACACACACACACATACAGACACACACACACACACACACCAGACACACACACATACACACACCACACACACACACACATACACACAGACACACACCACACACACATACACACACACACACCACACACACACACACACATACAGACACACATACACACACACACACACACACCACACACACACACACACACCACACACACACACAGTCACACACACACACATACATACATACAGACACACACACAGACATACATACAGACACACACCACACACACACACACACCACACACACACACACATACATAGAGACACACACACGGTCTCTCTCACACACACACACACAGTCTCACACACACACAGTCTCACACACATACATACATACAGACAGACACACACACAGTCACACACACACACACTGTCACACACACACACAGACACACACATACACACAGTTACACACACACGGTCTCTCTCTCTCACACACACACAGTCTCACAAGGAGAGAGACACACACACACACACACACAGCCCTCCCTCCCGCCTTGCCCCCCCTCTCTCTCCCTCCGTCTTGCCCCCCCCTCACCCCTCTTGCCCCCCCTCTCTCTCCCTCTCTCCTTCCCCCCTCTCTCTCCCTCCTCTCCTTGCCCCCCTCTCTCCCTCCGCCTTGCCCCCCCTCTCTCTCCCTCCCTCCTTGCCCCCTCTCTCTCCCTCCCTCCTTGCCCCCTCTCTCTCCCTCCCTCCTTGCCCCCTCTCCCTCCCTCCCGCCTTCCCCCCCCCTCTCCCTCCCGCCTTGACCCCCTCTCTCCCTCCCGCCTTGACCCTCTCTCTCCCTCCCTCCTTGCCCCCCTCTCTCTCCCTCCCTCCTTGCCCCCCTCTCTCCTCCTTCCCTCCTTGCCCCCCTCTCTCTCCCTCCCTCCTTGCCCCCCTCTCTCTCCCTCCCGCCTTGCCCCCCTCTCCCTCCCGCCTTGCCCCTCCCTCTCCCTCCCTCCTTGCCCCCCTCTCCCTCCCGCCTTGCCCCCCCCCCTCCCTCCTCCTTGCCCCCTCTCCCTCCCGCCTTGCCCCTCCCTCTCCCTCCTCTCTTGCCCCCCTCTCCCTCCCGCCTTGCCCCCCTCTCCTCCCTCCCGCCTTGACCCCCCTCTCTCCCTCTCTCCTTGCCCTCTCTCCCTCCCGCCTTGCCCCCCCTCTCCTCCCGCCTTGCCCCCCTCTCCCTCCTGCCTTGCCCCCCCCCCCACCGCAGCTCGGAGTCGGGCCCCGCCTTTGCTGAGCGCTGTGAGCCGTGGAGGGAAGGCGGCATAAGGGCAAGTTGTCGGCGTTGTCGTCGTCGTGGCCGTACCGTTCGGCGCTCGGTGCGTTGTTACGGTTCGTGACCCGCGGAAAACGACAATCCCGGCCGGTGGCTCAGCGCGGGCCGCCCGGGCGTCTCGGAGCGCTGCGCGGGAACGCGCTGCGGGGCGTAGTGACTGTGCGTTGTGCGGCCGATCCCCACAGGGAGATGGTGGAGTGCTTCAATCAAGTGGCCCGAGACGCCGACTGCAGAGTGATCGTGGTGTCCGGAGCCGGGAAGGTGTTCACCGCAGGTGAGGGCGCGGGGTCCGCGCGGGGGTGTGTGTGCGCGTGCGTGTGCGCGCGTCCGCCTGTGCGCGCGCGTCTGCGTGTGTGTGTGCGCGCGTTTGCGTGTGGGTGTATCTGCGTGTGCGTGCGTCTGTCTTGTGCGCGCGTCTGTGTGTGCGTGCGTTTGCGTGTGTGGATGCGTGTGCGTTGGCGTGTGGGTGCGTGTGCGTTGGCGCGCGGGACTGAAGGCCGTCGCACCCACAGGGATTGACCTGGTGGACATGGCCGGTGACCTGCTCCGGCCGGAGGGGGACGATGTGGCCAGAATCGCCTGGAACCTGCGCCACATGATCACCAGTTACCAGGAGACCTTCACTGTCCTGGAGAAGGTGGGAACCGTCACACAGTCACCCCCACACCGCCCGAGTCCTGCAGCTCAGGGGTTAGACCCCTCCCCTCGCCCCCCACAGCCCCTGTAGCTCAGGGGTTGGACCCCTCGCCCCCCACCCCACAGCCCCTGTAGCTCAGGGGTTAGACCCCTCCCCTCGTACCCCACAGCCCCTGTAGCTCAGGGGTTAGACCCCTCCCCTCGTACCCCACAGCCCCTGTAGCTCAGGGGTTAGACCCCTCCCCTCGCACCGCACCCCACAGCCCCTGTAGCTCAGGGGTTAGACCCCTCGCCCCCCACCCCACAGCCCCTGTAGCTCAGGGGTTAGACCCCTCGCCCCCACCCCACAGCCCCTGTAGCTCAGGGGTTAGACCCCTCGCCTCGCACCCCACAGCCCCTGTAGCTCAGGGGTTAGACCCCTCGCCCCACCCCACAGCCCCTGTAGCTCAGGGGTTAGACCCCTCGCCTCGCACCCCACAGCCCCTGTAGCTCAGCGGTTAGACCCCTCGCCTCGCAAGCCAGAGGATCCGGGTTTGATTCCCGGGCGGGTCAGATCACTTTTGTTACTCCCCACACGCACACACACACACACACACACACACAACGCACGCGCCCCTCGGTTGACAACAATCCCGGCGTGTGACCCGGCGCCCGACCACGTCTTCGAGACGTCTCGAAGCGCTTGGCGGGACACACCGCAAAGTGTAGTGACTGTGCGGTGCGAGGGCGAAACCCGGCAGCCGATCGCGCCCGGCGACCTCCCCCACGAACAGTCGCGGGGGTTGGACGTGACGCGCGTAATCCAGTGAAGCTGGCAGGAGCCGGTTGGTTGGCGCGCAGCGAGCGCGGGCTGCGCGCGGGCTGCGCGCGGGCTGCGCGCGGGCCGCAGGGCTCGAGGCTGCGTTCGCTGCCGGGTGTAAAAGCCCTCTCCGCCCCCGTGTTGTTGCAGTGCCCGAAGCCGGTCATCGTCGCGGTCCACGGGGCGTGTGTCGGAGGAGGTGAGTGCTCGAGATTGGTTCCCTCCCTCCCCCCCCCCACCACCCGCCGTCGGGCGCTCTGGGGCGCTATCCCGCGTGAGGCGAGCGCTGCGTAAATGCACGTTGTTGTTGTTGTGGTGGTGGTGGCGGTGACCTGGCGGGCCGGAGCGCCGCCAGCCGTTGTGATTTACACCCGCCCCAAGCCATCCGGTCGGTGTTTCCTTTCCGGCTGTGTGTGTTCGGCTGTGGGCGCGTGTGTGTGTGTGTGTGTGTGTATGTGCATCTGTGTGTGTGTGTGTGTGTCTCTCTCTCTCTCCTTGTGAGACTGTATGTGTGCGTGAGAGA